>NW_027272257.1:0-115291 GCF_040938485.1 Diadema antillarum
ACTTTTTGCATTTTGATGTTGTAAAGTATATAGTGCAATTTGATGCAAGTTTTTTGCGTGTTTTATCGACTTGAAACAGTCCCACTTGTTTAAGGTATCAGTACATTTTGAAGTACATTGTTATTGAACAATTTGCCTATAAATGGTATAATCTAAATAAACTTCTACTAATAATTCTTACACTGATGTCATGAACGCGACCGAGCCCGAGCAAGCGGAACGAGCAAGGGGGGAGATTGTGGGAGGGAGTTGTCCCCCTATAAATGGGATTATGGAATGACGGTGTGAAACGACAAATTACTGGCAGCAATATCAGAAGAATGGCATAATGACTACATGCGAGCGAGCGGAGCGAGCGAGCTTGAAAATTTTGACATTTTACAGTCCAAAAAACTGCCGTTTGTAGCCATATATTTTTGATTTGGAAATTGGGGGGGGGGGGGGGCGCACCGGGCGCAACTGCTGGCAATTACAGGCAGCAACATCAAGTGAATGGCATAACAATTAAATGCGAGCGAACGAAGAGAGCGAGCTCGAAAATTGTGACATTTTACAGTCCAAAACTGCCATTTGGAGCCATATTTTGCGCAACTGCCGGCAATTACTGGCAGCAACATCAGGAGAATTGCATAACAATTAAATGCGAGCGAGCGGAGCGAGCGAGCTTGAAAATTTTGACATTTTAGGCCTACAGTAAAAAAAACTGCCGTTTGTAGCTATACTTTTGGAGTATGCTTTGGAATTTAAGGGGGGGGCACATCGGGCGCAACTGCTGGCAATTACTGGCAGCAATATCAGGAGAGCATAACGATTACATGCGAGCGAGCGGAACGAGCGAGCTCGAAAATTTTACATTTTACAGTCCAAAAACTGCCGTTCTTAGCCATATTTTTTCGCTTTGGAAATTAAGGGGGGGGGGGGCACCGGGCGGAACTGCTGGCAATTACTGGGCAGCAACATCAGGTGAATTGCATAACGATTAAATGCGAGCGAGCGAAGAGAGCGAGCTTGAAAATTTTACATTTTACAGTCCAAAAACTGCAGTTCTTAGCCATATTTTTTCGCTTTGGAAATCAAGGGGAGGGGGGGGGGCGCACCGGGCGCAACTGCTGGCAATTACTGACAGCAACATCAGGTGAACTGCATAACGATTAAATGCGAGCGAGCGAAGAGAGCGAGCTTGAAAATTTTACATTTTACAGTCCCAAAACTGCCGTTCTTAGCCATATTTTTTCGCTTTGGAAATCAAGGGGGGGGGGGGCGCACCGGGCGCAACTGCTGGCAATTACTGGCAGCAACATCAGGTGAAATGCATAACGATTCAATGCGAGCGAAGAGAGCGAGCTTGAAAATTTTGACATTTTACAGTCCAAAAACTGCAGTTCTTAGCCATATTTTTTCGCTTTGGAAATCAAGGGGGGGGGGCGCACCGGGCGCAACTGCTGGCAGTTACTGACAGCAACATCAGGTGAACTGCATAACGATTAAATGCGAGCGAGCGAAGAGAGCGAGCTTGAAAATTTTACATTTTGCAGTCCCAAAACTGCCGTTCTTAGCCATATTTTTTCGCTTTGGAAATCAAGGGGGGGGGGCGCACCGGGCGCAACTGCTGGCAATTACTGGCAGCAACATCAGGTGCAATGCATAACGATTCAATGCCAGCGAAGAGAGCGAGCTTGAAAATTTTGACATTTTACAGTAAAAAACTGCCGTTTGTAGCTATATTTTTTCGCTTTGGAAATTAAGGGGGGGGGCGCACCGGGCGCAACTGCTGACAATTACTGGCAGTAACATCAGAAGAATTGCATAAAGATTAAATGCGAGCGAGGTAGAAAATTTTGACATTTTACAGTCCCCAAACTGCCGTTTGAAGCTATATCTGTTTTTTGCTTTAGAAATTAAGGGGGACGCACCGGGCGCAACTGTTGGCAATTACTGGCAGCAATATCAAGAGAATTTAAATGCGAGCGAGCGGAGCGAGCGAGCTTGAAAATTGTGACATTTTATTACAGTCCCCAAACTGCCGTTTGTAGGTTTATTTTTCGCTTTGGAAATTAAGGGGAGGGCGCACCGGGCGCACCTGCCGGCAATGACTGGCAGCAACTTCAGGAGAATGGCATTACGACTAAATTTTAATGCGAGCGAGCGGAGCGAGCGAGCTTGAAAATTTTGACATTTTACAGTCCAAAAACTGCCGTTTGAAGCTATATTTTTTTCGCTTTGGAAATTAAAAGGAGGGGGGAGGGACGGCCGATGCGCCCCTCCCCCTGGATCCGCCACTGGTAGTCAAGGGTGTCGGTTTATGTCCATGAGTGGGGGAGGTATGACCAGCGAGGTGGCGTCAAAGTGACCAAGCGGGGGAAGGATGTCAAAAATCTGCACTTTAGAGCATCCCCTGCTCCGTATCGTACGGATGTACAGTAGGCCTACGGTCGATAAAATAAAATACTAGTAGATATGTATAAAATCATTGCTGCCAGAACCAGAGGTGCGAATTGTTTTTGCCCACTAATTTTTTATTTCTTTTTTTGGTCCCTGGTGCAAAATATTAAAAAAAAATAGAAAAGACTAATTATTTAGCGTCCGGCGTTGAAGTCGCTCGCAGACTGATTTTTTTTCTTTTTTTTTTCTTTTTTTTTAAAGGATCTGAAGGGGGTGCGTTCGCACCCAACGCACCCCCCCCCCCCCCTGGTGACGCCCATGCTCCACTATCTGGACGAGAAACAACAACAACAAATTATACAAACCAAATCATAACAAAGCAACAAACTCAAAGCAATGACGAATGAAAGAAAGAAAAAGAAAAATGCTATACCAAAGAGCAGCAAATACGATGGAAAATAACAAGAGAAAATATAGAAATAGAACAGACAAAATGGAGAAGGGATCGAAAAGAGAAGGTAATGAGGAGAAGATGAATACGAAAAAGAGGAAAAGGCAGAAATGGAAGAAAAAGGTTTTGATATAGTACTTGTATGAGCAAATGTGGGTTCCACGAACTGCATAATATACAAGGCCCAGAATCGAAGAAGATCAACTTTGCCGATTTTAAAAGATATATCCATAATCTATCAAAAATCAGACAAACTATTCGGAAGATCTTATGAATAAATGTCGATTTTATCAGAATAATTGACAGTCACCGGCATCAAATCTTCAAAGACCTTACAAAAATTATTTTGAAAGTGTCAGCATTCTGTTTGTTCGGGTTTCTCTCTTCTTCTTTTTCTTCTTCTTCTTCTTCTCTTTTTTTTTTCTTTCGTTCAAGTCCACTCTATTCTAGTAAGATAATGGGTCCGGAAGGCAACATTATCAAAACACAGGTCACGACCGCAGGACTTTTAAATAGCAGTGATCTCCTCTTCTTCTTTTTTTCTTCTCTCCTTTCTTTCTGGTTTTAGTTTTGGAAAGAGTTAAAGGACAAGTTCACCTTCATAGACATGTGGGTTGAGTGAATGCAGCAATATTAGTAGAACACATCATTGAGAGTTTGAGCAAAATCGGACAATCCGTTCCGTAATTTTTGAAGTTTCTGCTCAGTCACGGCTGGATGAAAAGACTATACTATAGCTTGTGATGTCACACGAGTACAACGATATAAAGAAAGAATAAAGAAAATTCAACATATTTCCATTTTTCTCGCATAACAAAAGAACACTCGACTTCTCTCTTTCAGAAGGCAGGGGGAATAATATTACCCTTAACATACGTCAGTAGCAAGTCGAAGAAATGTGCACTTTATTCAAAAAGTAAAGTTTTGTGAAATTCTCTTTTTATTTTCCTTATATAGTTGTACGCATGTGACATCATACACTATAGTAGTCTTCTCTTCCAGCAGTGACTGCGCAGATACTTAAAATATTCGTAACTTTTGAACAGATTGTCCAATTTTCCTCAAACTTTCACTGATGTGTTCTACTAATATTGCTGCATTCTCTCAATCCTTATGTGTCTGAAGGTGGACTTGTCCTTTAAAGGTAGTTTCCCTTTGCAAACGTCACGAAAGTTTGCATTGCTGAAGAATAATGTATCCCAACAGTAATAAACATCAGAGCTTTTTTTAAAGAAATTAAAAACTAACCCTATGTCACTCACAAATTTACGCTCCCATTTTGTACAGAGAATAATGGTTTGAATTTTTGGGCGGGTTCGAATAAATTCACTGGAAATCTATAGAATAGTTTCCCCTCCTTCATGAAGAAGTTTCCAGCTTCATCATTCTGAGGAAAGGCTTGAATAATCTACCTGTAATATAGCATCTTATGAAAGGAATCTAATCTTTAGGGTGGCAAAAGGGACACACGTACTGTAATCAATTTTGTAAATGGAATCCCACTTTTATAGTGCATAGTGATTTAGCATGCATGGTGACCAGCATGTCAGAAGATGTTCACTACCGACAGGTCTAATTTCAAACGAAAATAATCACTCCAAATTCCATATGACTTTAAGGACAGAGAGAGAGAAAGAATCAACACTGGTAAAAGTTTCATTATACAACCGGACCGGCAATTATAGGAAAATTATGGAATGTTAAGGTCACACGAAACAGTAGTATCATTAGTGGCCACTAATTTATGCAAATTAGATGCGGCGATGTCATGATCTCACAAGTCGCCGATTGACCTATAAATAATCGGTTACAGCTCGTTATTCCGAAGGTTCGTTATTCCGAAGGCTCTTTAGTCCGAAGAATCGTTATTCCGAAGGTTCATTGTTCCGAATTTCATTTTCGGATTAACGAATCTTCGGAATAACGCCACAAATGTTCGGATTAACGAACCCTTTTTCATTAATTTCGGATTAACGAACCTCTAGGTATAGGGAATTTGTGTGTTTCGGATCAACGACCCTTCGGAATAACGAACCTTCGGAATAGCGAACCTTCGGAATAACGAACAGCACCCAAATAATCTGCAGTTTGTTCTTGTTTTAATTGAAATTACAAAAGAAAATTTTAAACAAAAAAAAAGTTGATTTGAATTATTTTTGTGTGTGTGTGTGGGAGTGAGTGTTGTGTTGCAATAACCCGATGGAAATGGAGACTAACAGGTGGAATAAATCTATGTATTTACGAATAGACATAATCTTTCTTTTTCGCTTTATGCATAATTGGCAGTTGATAACATTATCACTTCAGATAATAATTCGGTGAAAACATGTGGAATTTCAGAGGCCAATAAGTTTCTTTTTAATTAGGAACAATTTTGTTGAAACTTCTAGCATTCTTTTCGCATTACTTTCCTATAGCTATCAAAATAGATTTCATCGTGGTGTTAGATTACAATTACACTTTAACTCTGAGAGGAGGGAATTATAAAAGAAGTATGATAACAGTCGAGAACAATATCTGACACATCGGCAGAAGCGCCTGAAATAAACCAGTATACGCCTATCACAAAGGACCCAAATATAAACAACGGACCCAAAAATATATCAATGCGTTTTTCACCAAAGAACCTAAAATAAATCAGCATTATATACTTATGATATAGTGTCAAAAATCCCACAGTTGTTGGTCTACCGAACAGTCAAGGTGTCTAAAGACGGAAGTCATGAGTTATTGTGGTTTCAAAACGGAAGCGCATGTTGTATAATGATGACTGCATGATATTCGCTTTTTGTTGCAATCTCGAATACTTCACTGCCTGCTATCACAGAAATAAACATTTTTTTTTGGTCTGAAACACCTCTTCCATGTCATTCCCCCCCAAAAAAAAAAAAAAAATCACGAAAAGATTAAATCAATTCATTAAAGCTTGACTAGCAGGTAATTTTGATCTAAAAATTGACACCCGGCGTTCTGTTAATAAAATTTTACATTTTGTCGTAGGAAGAAATTCTATTAAGATTGGGAAATTGTCTAGTGGAGAGTGCCTGTTTTCTTTTTAAAGAAACACCAACGATTTGTGTGGGCAAAATGAAAGAGATCCATATCATAAGTGTGACTTGAAGGTGATATTGACCATCAGGTTGTTTCGAGGAAAACGTCTACGTAAGATTATTTCCATGGCACACATCCAAACACGCTATTGTCATTGCTTACTCCATTTCTCACTAATGCTTTAACAGACCATGCTGTATCTAAACTTCCCATTAAATTTATTTTTTTGGACCAATGTTCTCGTTACTTAAGACTTATATTGACTGCGCAACGCTTTTATCCGCAATGCTGTGCGATTAGAGCCCATACCACGTGACATATCGAAAGAGGAAAATGCTCTTCGTATAATAGCCCCAAACACTCTGAAAACATCGTAACTGTCACACTCCATTTGATGACGTCATGGAAGACAAAGGAGAAAGTGATTCTATGCCTCAATTAGGAAGACACGTTCGGCACTCAGAGGAACGTTCAAGAACCACTCAATTCCGTCTGTTAAGATACATACAGAGGTATGTTTTGACATCAAGCTTTAGAGAGAGGAGGGAGGGGAGAGAAGTAACAGAGGAAAGATGATTTGTAAATATATCACACGAAATAATCCCGTCTTTGCTCAAAATCTCGCAATGTTGCAGTATATAGACGTTAACCGCTACACACTTTCGTCTTGTTATGCCCTTTCCTGTTTCTTACTATGATATTATTTTCTCGATATTCAAACAGGAAAGTCTGAACCGATAATAACTGCAAAGACTGTCGACGGATCGTGCTGATGAAAGAGTTGATGATTATGAAGATGATAATGATTGTGAGAGTGATGGTTATATGATAATGATGATAATGATGATGATGATGATGATGATGATGATGATGATGATGATAATGATGATTGATGATGATGACACTGTTGTTATTGATAGTTTGCTATAGTTATAATTCGACCCGTGTCTATCATCTCGATCACTTTATTAGAATAGAGTAAAATGGGGCACAACAAACGGAGCGGATAATGACGTAACTGGCCGTAAAAGATCACATGCCAGTTTCAAGGGAAAGTTATGACATCGACTCCATTAATTTTAGAGAAAGTACACACTGGATTTGGCAATAATGACATGACTTTGCCTCAAAATCCTACCATCAGTTTAAAGAGGAAATGAGGAAAATGAGGTAAAGAAGAAAATGTTTTGGTCTATGACAGCAAATGCGGCATCCTTTCCCATTATTCAAGTTCGAGTTCGATTTTCTGAGTGGCTCACATTTCTACAAGCTTGTCTTTTACGTGGGCCTCTCTTTTCTGATAACACAATTATTATTAACATTAGTTTCACATGTATATATCTATATGGTTGTGTACATTGTATTTGTTCCTTTGAACTTGTATCAGCAAAAATGTCTCATTTGAAATTGAAATTGAAATCAAAGCCACCATCTCTAATGCACTATTACGACTGACACAGTCTCGCCTCTTCTTTCATTTTGATGTTATCTTTTTTATTTCAAAAAATAGAATAGAGATAGGTTCTGCCGATCCCAATATGAGACTGTTGAAATATCATTGCTTTTCTTATTCTTCATGTGTGAATGTGATCATGGTGGAGCATTAATGTTTCAAAAGGCGCATATATGGAACTTTAAAACTTTACAGCTTTCGTGTTATAAACATGCCCAAACATAATGAATAATTAACCGTTTTCTATCATTGTCTTTGTTAGTTTCATTTCCACTCAACTTAGAAGTAAACGTGGGCATGGATGGAGTATACAAATTTCAGATCGATACACATATATATAGTACTCATTTACACTCAAGCAAATGCTGTGGAAAATACAATGGGCAAAAGAAGGGAATGTGACCCTATGATAGTCAAACAACATCACATTTTTAAGTCCATCCCTACTGGTTTCTGAAACTTCCATGGACATAAAACGGAATTTATAAGGTTCCTCGTTGTCAAGGGGTTAACAACGGACACATGTGATTGGTTAAAGTTCTGTTTACCTTTGGGAGCAGTGATTTAAAAAAAAATGTTCAAGATACCATGAACGTTTGAGGCATATACTATGTGTATAGGTCAGCTGTATCACAAAACATCATGCCATATAAAAAATTTTGCAATAAAGCCTGTAAGGAGATATCACTATTTTTCTATTAAACCACAACTGTAGACGGTTTAATCTGGAAACATTTTCATTATAGCTATTGTTCCCATTTTGTATATTTAACAATACTTAACATCGATTATACTGGCTCAAATTTTTACAGTGGTTGTTTCTATCCCCAACTCACATTTTAGTATTATTTTGAAGCACTAATGCTCGGTTTTTGTTTCATCTGCAAATGGTAAATTCTGCCTTTAAAATGCTGCACTGAAATCATCAATAATCCACGGAGAAAAACGAAATCGTAAAAGCCACTATGTCAGATGAGTTTGGAATTTTTTCCCTTTTTTTGTTTGTCTGTGTATGTGTGCTATTAATGAAATTACACTTTGACGAAATGCTGCGATAACAGTGTCGGGTCAGAGTACTTTCATATCGCAGAAATTATTAATTTATATATCAGTTTTTGTTGCTGTATAATGGAAAACACTGATGGCAGAGACACAGTTTTGGTGGAATAAAATGACGACGACTGCACTGACATTGATTAAAGTGCAATTCCACTGCAATTTTTAGATTCAAGGTTTATTCATCAGTTTTCCCTGTGCGTATATTCATCTGCATATTTCATGGCGGAAGTAAATCGAACAAACAACAGAATGTCTTTTCTATTGATATTGTGTATTATGGTATATAGTGGTATCTACTTACATGACTGTTTCGAGAATTCGAATGAAACTTTTATATTCGATGTTTTATTTTCGTTTGGGTTTCGAGTGAAACCTCTACCAGTCTGTTTCTTGAATTTTTCTGTGTCTATTAATAATCATTTCTTATCAAACCAACTTAAAGCATGCCAACAAACTGCACTGAAATGATGAATTATTGACAAGGAATGTCGTAGTATGCTAATGCTCCAAAGATAACAGAGATGACACCCTCTCAGATATTTAGGCATCTCTAAAACCCGGAATAAGGCTATGGAAATCTGTGCGTTAAACTATTATGATTTTTTTTTTTTGGGGGGGGGGGGGAGGGGGACGGGAGGGGGGTCTTTTTCTCCTATAGCTGTTTTTTTTTTCTTCCCTCTCAACCCCCATTCAAAATTTTTTAGATGTGTGTACGCCAATTAACTTAGATATCGATTAAAGACAGAAGGAAGAAAAACTTCGAACACCCAACATCAACTATAAGAGAAATACATCAATATATACATCGTGGTTGGGTCAAGAGTCGATTGCTAGATCGTTTCTAATCTTTTTCTTATTATTTCATTATTCTCTTTGTAAGAGCCAAGAATGTGAATGGCTGCAGCCCCCCACCCCCCCCCCCCCCCCCCTTTGCGTTCCGCGGCCCCCAGAGGACGGCTAAAACGTAACAAACCAAGACAGCTTTTTCACTATTCCAATATTCCACATCAAATAGACTTAAAACGCTTTTATGGCCTTTGATTTCAAATTTAAGCTTGAGTTGAATTTTAGATCTCCGGCAATCGTGGGAAATAGATATCCTCCTTAAGACAATAGAAAACAAAGTAGGAGAGAGGGCGAGAGAGAGAGAGAGAGACAAGCGTATTAACTTTGCATGCATGATCACGATGGTTCCTCAAAATAGAAGTTCATGATTGATCGCTGCCATGAAATTTTAAAGAGATGGCAAAAATGTCCCGTGAAAACTCAGAATCTGAGCTCCCCGCTACAGGAGACCGGTATGATTACTACTGATTGTGCTATTTTCGGCGAAAATCGTCGATGACTTTGTGGTATCATTGAGAGGACACATCATTTCTCTCATTACTAATTGATCCATCATCTTTTTTCCCCTTTCCTTCAGATAACTTCTCACATTTTAAATGACATGATGAATTTGCGCGATTTCACTGCTTGCTTTCCATTTTTGACACACTCATACATTACAAAGCATCCCCCCCCCCCCAAATTAGAAATACGGATGTAAGTTTTATAGACGGAATATAATCATAACGTTATCACAAACAGTGACTTGAGTAGAATTAATATCCTTTCCAGTAGACCATTTTTAATCACCGCAAAGTGTAATTCCCACTCCATTTTCAAACTGACTTTACACACAGAGAAATTAGGGTTCTATTAGGGTTCATATTTTCACCCTACGAGCAAATCTAACTAAAAGGCACCTTATAGGGTTCGGGATGGGTGTAGGGGTGCAAATCCGAACCCTAAAGGGAGCCAAGTCTTAAGGGTTCGAATTTGGAACCATTCCATAGTCTTTCCCGAAAGCTGACATGTGGGTGTTGAATGGTGTTTGCTTGAAATGCCACACTATTTTTGGATATTATCGTATATTTTTATTTGAAAATATAACTACACGTTGTTAAAGAGTAACAGTGTCATCAGTAATACTGTACTAAAAAAAATACTACTTGAATTAAACATTTGTTTTTTCTTCTCGCACCGGGATCAAGAATATCATTTCAATGACGTTATCATAGAGTACACGTATTATGCGTGCACGCGTGGACCGTTCAGCACATACACTTGGTCAATGGCAAAGCTAAAATCGCATGCGCACGCCACGCCGTTGGTCGCGCGGTATACGTACGTACGTGCATACTACTGACGTTCCTCGTTTGAAATGGACAGACGACCGTGAGGTTGGGATGATGAATTAATCTTTTTGATGAGCCAACCGTTGTGAGTAGATAGTTGTACTATAATTCCGTTGAAAATATTTCACAGTAATCGATGATGATATGTGTGAATTATGCTAATCGAATGCTGAGTGGTGAAAACTGATGCGAAAGAGTTGTATCGAGGTACATGTGTACTAACATGTCAGAAGTGCGATCATACATATCAGGTACATACAGTAAAGCATAGCGAATAAGTCAATGAAAGTGCACAGTAATACGGAAAGCCTCAACCAAGGTACTAACTACGACCAACAGCCCCATACGCATAGCCATAGCGTAATTACGCTATGCGTATGGGGCTGCCGGACGCAGTTACCAAGGTACGTACGTAAATAGGTGACCGGATATAGTCGCATCATATTCGTTAATAGGAATTATTACGTTTGAGCCGAGTTGAGGCTCAGTTGGATATTGGTTTCTGTGAAGTTGACACGAAGAACGATGTAGGCATGTATGATGTGCCTAATGAAGAAAAATAGCGTTCCTGGTTCATTTAGGAGAATTTAAGACATGTATGAAGATTGAAGTCAGAAAATTTAGGTTGGCCTTGACTCCTTGTTGTCTATCAATGAAAATAGAATGTGTGTTATAAATTAGCAATGCCATAGTCACAGAGCATAAGCAATGATACACGATATGTGAATTTAGATAATATCTACTGGAGAAGTTGCATGTGCTAGACATGACATAAAATAAGTCACACAAACAAGGTATGTAAACGGTAAATCACTTCAGAAGTACAACTACTTGATCCCATACTTTAGCAGGTAGATATTCCAATATTGATTGTATGTTGAACTTTGTTTTATTCAATTACAGGTTGAGCCTTGCTGATCCATGCTGATGCATGGTGTTAGCTTGGTCTCATACTGGACCAAAGGGACCTGTGATTATTCATCATCGAGTTCACTATGCATCAAGTTCAATAATGGTCTTCAGGATGAGTGATGCAGGTCAACCTCGAGAGACTGGTGAGCCATATAGGATGCCAGAGCTGGAGATGGAAGATGTTCAGGATGTCAATCCTGGTTCCTCGTTGAGTCAGTGTGGAAGCCATGCCAGTCCTTCTGAGAGTGATGGCCAGAAGGGCATACTATTTGGCAGCTGAAGCAGGTGCTATAGAAACGCATCAAAAACTAGAGCTCGAGGAGTTTCGACTTATGCAGCGTAAGATGAGATTAGCTATGAAGACCAAGCTGCAGGTTGCTGAAGCAGAGGATCAGATATACCTTGACTACGAGAACAAGAAGTTGGGAGTCGGCTTTCCTGTGAAAGCAGAGGATGAAACCTTGCTGTACCCAACTGAATGCGCCAACCAACCAGTACACACGAGTACACCGATTTCCCTGACTAGAGAAGTAGCAAAAACGTTATTTTCAAATTTTCTTTGACTTTTAGCAGATATAGTCCAAAAGCCAATAAGATCATCAGCATCATGTAGTATCCCTGAACCAGGTTTGATGAAAGCCCATCAATTTTTCCGTAGATACATCCGCACAGACCGGGAGACAGACAGGCAACCTGAAAACATATGCCTCCGGCACCATTCAGGGCAGAGGCATAATAATGAGACTCCTATGTCATAGGCTATGTCATGTATGTTTAAACCATATACAATTTGAGACGGGTCACATTGAATCCCCCCCCCCCCATTAGAATTGCTAAACACCACGGCTCTAGAAACATCTTTCCATTTTAATCCAGAAAGTAATCACCTCCCTGTTTTTAGCCGAGGGTGAGCATGAAGCCACTCCATGAAACGAAGATTAGCATTTTTTTTTTGCAAAATATATGTGAAAATGTCTAATTTCATAGATAACGATAACTATTTATTCTGTCTTCTAAACTGTTGTCACGTTATTCCCTTTCTTAGAATGCACTGGGCTTGAATATTTACAAGAATACTCTAAAGAAATATATAATAGAAAAATACAAGAGAACGAACTGGCAAATTACAAATTTAAACACAACCTAAAGAGAACTTGACTTCTATTCACTTTTATCTTTTTTCTTTTTTCTTTTTTTTTGGGGGGGGGGTGGATTATGGATGAAAATATGAATCTGCTAATGGATATGAAATACTCAAATTATGCTTTCCATTATATTTCATACTAGATGGGGTTAGTTTGTGTTGTTCATATATTAGATATTTCTTCACCATCGATAGCCTCAGTGCTTCAATAACACATGCACACTTTGAATTGATTGTTTAAGTAGGGAACAAAAAAAGAAAAAAAAATAAGTCGCCTGCTGTTTTTTGTAGTAGACAGCCACACAATGTATGTCAATTTTGGGCAATCTCTGGCAATGCAATGTCATAAGTGGAGTAGCTTTGTGACACTTGACAGAAGCATGATTTTCTCACAAACCCTTTATGTATATAAGGATTGAAAAATAGAGTTTGTTCCAAAACCTGAGAAAACTCAACATATCATATCTACTTTTTTTTGCATATAAAAGAACACTGGACATCACTCTTTAAGAAGGCAGAAACTACATGTATTATCATTGCCCTTACATACGTCAGTGACTTGTTGAGGAAATGTGCATGTTTTACCTAAAAGAAAAAAAAAAGTGAAATTCTCTTTAGGTTTTCCTTGAATTGTTCTACGCATGTGACATCATAAACTCTTCTCACTCTGCTGCGACTGCACAAATGATTTAAAGATTATTAACTTTTGAACTGAATGTCCGCTTTTCACTTTTTTTACTGATGTGTTCTAATAGTATAAGCCAGTTCGGGGTACCAGTTTGAGCATGTGCGGAAAAAGGTTATTTGTACCGAGAGACAGGTTGGTTTTTTAATTTCACTGAGATAAGCATCTGTAATGCTAGGATTATTCATGGAATCCTTATAAATGGTGCCTGCCAGTACATCCACTTGACAGCAAGCCTGGTATTTGGCAATGTTAACACACAAAAAAAGTTTGTTAACATATTCAAAACAGCACTTAATAAAATAGATGATTCCCTAAGTGTTGATTGACGAACCATACTGGTCACTTCATCTACACTGGTTAGGTTCATTCTTTGTTTGAATATGAGTTCCATAAATGGCTATGGTGGGCAAGCTGCTGCATTATGTCACTTTGAATTGAGTGAAGTGCCTAACCAACTGAGAAAAATGAAAGGTCAGTTGTACCTATGTGCACATGAGCTATCTCCGGACTGGCTAATTGCTGCGCATTCACTCAATCCACATGTAGGTCTATATGAAGGTGGACTTGCCCTTTAACTCTGATTATAATTTTAAGCTTTCTTTAAGTAGGTTGTATAAAGTGCTGATATATTTGTGTAAGGTTTGGTGAAAATTAAGTGTTAAAATGATTGGAAGAGTTGTGAGACTGTAACATCAACACTTGAGGTATTTCTCATGCATGATCATAAATCTCTGTAAAATATTGATGGTAATACATGTAGTAATAATGATAATGATAATGATAATAATAATAATAGTAATAATAATGATGATGATAGTAATAATAATATATTTTGCTTCTGATCATTATGCTTGTGATGGTGCCAATACCAATACCTGCTTTATGAATGTGAAAAATCGACTGCTCTTTACAATATTTTGAATGTTGGGGCTAAACTGCATACATTGTGTAATTATATTTATGGTCTACTGAGTACAATGTGCTTCTTGTTTCCATCGCTTGAAAAAACAACAACAATGTATCAAAAAAATTGTTTTTAAACTTGTCTCACAAGACATATTCCTTCCTCTTTATGTCCAGTTTGTCATACCACTGATTGGTTAACTTTATTTTCCCTTTCTGAGGTTACATTTTCTGTGGAATTGTTAATGTTAATTTGATGCAGTGAAAAGTGTTTTCAGATGTGCTATTCTGCCCAAGATTTATAACTGGGACATATCTTTAGCTGTGTGCATAAAAAAGTAACCAAATTTAGATGTGCATTCTTCATTTTTTGATTCTTTTTTTCACCTTTCTTATCATTGGTGTAATTGTATATGAAAAACAAAATGTGAAGTATACTAATTGTATAATGGCGCACATTCGCTAGCTCTCAAGTTTGGAATTGGATGGAATATGTCAGTACAAGTAGTGAGTTTCAAATATATATGACAGAACTTTGCCATACCCTTCATTGTTTTGGCAATAACTTGTGTACGAGAAATCAGAGTTGACATATCGCTGTTAATGTCTAAGAGCGTCATAAGAGCGTCTTTTGATTACACATAAAGGTGCTTAAGATGTACCGGTAAATTCAAGGTACATATCTATGATCCATTCTAGAAGTAGAAGGACAATGTGAAAGATATTTGTCACATAGTTTACTATTACTCTGCACAAGCTTCAGGGATTTTTTAAATAAAAAGAATTAGTGCTTTTTGTCAATGTGGTAACTTCCTTTAAAAGAAGAAAAAGTAATAATTTGATGGAAAGAACAAATATTTTTTCTTTTTCAATGTACTGACCAAATTTCATACATTTTTGATTTACATTGCCCTTTTTATGACAAAATATGCATCTCGTATTAGAATTTGTAGAAATACAATGTATATTTGATGTTCACTTTAAAGTAAACCATGAAAAAGAAAATCGCTGTTAACTTGTCCCTCTTCCATTAGACATATATTAAAATGTTAATAATTTATATGTAAGTATGCACTGTATTCATCATGTTTATGTTCTATTTGTTGTTGAATTGAAGTCTCTGACTTCATTTTTCGAAAGATTGTGGATTTAATTGACTGAGAAACTGTGTGTAAATCTATGCATGCTATTTTGCGTCATGTCTGGAGTGTTGCCTTAGGTAATTGTTTGTGAAGTCAGTGAAGGCATCCAGTAGACATTAGGTAATTGTTTGTGAAGTCAGTGAAGGCATCCAGTATATAATTATTTTGGTTTAAAAAAAAAGGTTATAATTTTCACATATGGGGTGCAGAAAGGTAACCCTATATAGAGACGTGTGCAAATTGTATTGCATCCTATATTGCGGTGACTTTATCACCCCATAGGGTGCAAAATTACAACAATAACAATATGAACCATAATGGGTGCAGGTATGCGGTGCAGAAAGGGAACCCTGTATAGAGGTCCATATTTGCACCTTATAGGGTGTTGAATATAGGGTGCTAAATAAGAACCCCCCAAAATAGAACCCTAAATGGAGCCGCTGGTGTTACAACGATATGAACCAGAAAGGGAGCAAATTTGCACCTGAATTTTTGTTCACCATATGGGGTGCAGAAAGGGAACCCAATGTAGGGGTGCAAATATGCACCAGATATGGTGTTGAATATAGGGTGCTAAATAAGCACCCCCAAAAATAGAACCCTAAATGGAGCCGCTGGTGTTACAACGATATGAACCCTATTGGGTGCAGAAAGGGAACCCAACGGAGGGGTGCAAATATGCACCATATATGGTGTTAAATATAGGGTGCTAAATAAGCACCCCCAAAAATAGAACCCTAAATGGAGCCGCTGGTGTTACAACGATATGCACCCTGTAGGGTGCAAATTAGAACCGTAATTTCTCTGTGTGTATTATTTAGAGCAAAAATTAAACACAGAGAAAGACTGTTACTTTCCTTATAGAGCCAGGAATGAAAGTTGAAAAAAAAAACAACAACAACGTTAACATGGAATTTTAGAGTTCCAATTGTTTTCATTAAACTATATTGGGCACAAAAACATTATGATACCATCTACACTCCATAGGTTTGCAATATAAAGTATTGAGGAAAAAACTCAAACAGCTACAACGGTATCGTTCGATATCAACATTACATGACGTTATCTTGCTTCGTTAAAATGATTCGATACTATGTTATGTTGTGTGAACATGGATAAAACTACAAAGTGCCATTATTATATACCTTTCTTTTTGATTCGCGTGTGAGTTGAATGAAACTTTTACCATTCTGCTGTTCTGTTCGTTCCAGTTTACTTCTAATTCATTCACGGCAACTCAAACATGGAGGTTCGAAAACCACTGCAGTTTAACCTTTTCTGTGGAAAGGATTTTGGAATGTGTGCACAACGTCATTGGGTTTCCTGCGACAATCAGCACACAATGGCCCGAATTCACGAAGGTGGTACAAATGAAACCATGGTTTAATCCATGGACAAAAACCATGGAGCGCCAAGTGTCACACGGAATATATTTCGTTACGAAATTGGTCATTTCGTCTACAAAATGACCGTTTCGTTAACGAAATGTTCATTTAGTTACAAAATGTTGTCATTTTGTTACAAAATAATAATTTCATCGACGAAATGACTGATTTCGTAACGAAATATTCCGGGTGACACTTGGCGCTCCATGGCTTTTGTCCATGGTTTAAACCATAGTTTCATTAATCATGTACCGCCTTCGTGAATTCGGGCCAAAGTGTTATAATGGGAAACATGCATACACTGGTTGGAGAGGACAGCACTTATAAAAGAGAGAAAAAGCTACAAATGATATGTGTATATTTCTCTCAAGTTTACAAGAGAGAGAAAGAAACAAATGATGTATATAATTACATACTGTGTATATTCGTACGAGCAATCGTATGGTTAAAGGACAAGTTCACCTTCATAAACATAAGGATTGAGAGAATGTAGCAATATTAGTAGAACACATCATTGAAAGTTTGAGGAAAATCAGACAATCCGTTCAAAAGTTATGATTTTTTGAAGTTTTTGTGCAGTACCCGCTGGATGAGAAGACTACTGCAGTGTATGAATAACTTAGATGTCACATGCGTACAACAATATAAGGAAAATATGAAGAGAATTTCACAAAATTCCATCTTTTGAAAAAAGTACACATTCCCCTGACTCGTTACCGATACATGTTATGGGTAATATTATTCCCCCTGCCCTTAGAAAGAGGCAAGTCAATTGCTCTTTTATTATGCGAAAAAAGTGAAAATATGTTGAATTTTCTTTTATATTTTCTTTATACTGTTGTACGCATATGACTCACAAGCTGTAGTAGTCTCCTCATCCAGCGGTTCCAACACAAAAATTTAAAAAATTCATAACTTTTGCATCGATTGTCCAATTTTCCTCAAACTTTCACTGATGTGTTCTACTAATATTGTTGCATTTTCTCAATCCTTATGTTTATGAAGGTGAACTTGTCCTTTAAGAGGGCGTGTGGGCGTGGATTCCGGTGTATCAGAACCCCGCGAGTATAAAGTAGGTGTTATGGATACTCATTGGACAAATGCGCAATAAGTGCCTTTAGTAATCCCGTCCTTCAGAAGGCGAGAACAGTCTACGATCGCTAGATCGCGTGAAATAATATTCTGCAAAGTAATTAGCAGCAGTGATATTTATTATTATTTTTGTTTCCTCCCACTCTTTATTCATCTTTCTCTGTTGTCATTGGAATTGGAAACAACAGGAAATTGAGCTTGACCAGATATTAAAAAAAAAATGCAAATGATATTTTGTTAACATCTTTAAGCACCTTTGAGTCTTGATATTATCATTGCCCACAGTAATTATGTTCATCGCCTAACACAACTTTGCTTTTTTTCTCATTTATTAGATTCTTAGCCATATTTGGTCACAATAATGATTTTCTTTCTTGTTTTTCAATGAAGTGGAGCCCTGGGTTAAGAGTTTCTCTGGGCCTGTTTGCATGACACGCTGTGTGCGTTTCTTTTAATTTCTTATATTTATACTGTTGGTTTAGCACAGACTTGACAGCATTGTTGGACACTTTTACTTGACACTATTCTCTGATTATGACATTTCTGTTTTGTCACGGTAAGAGTACAGACGAGAACAGCAATGCTAGGTAAAGGAATGTATTTTTTTTTTCAGATGCTCTACAATTTTGCTGATGTTTTACGTCTTCATATACGCAAAAATCATCGTCAAAAAAACAACAACAACTGAGCAAGCAAACAGATATCGCAACAAAAATTCAAATTGCATGTATACTTTGAGAAAGTGGAAGAAAAACGATATTAAGACTAGTAACAGCAAGAAAAAAGAAGAAGAAACGAATAAAAAAGGTAAAATGTAGGGAGAAATTTTCATCAAACCAGTTTGAGCTAATTCGTGACTATACGCTGTCGTATTTCGAGTAAGGAGCTTTAGATCGAGCTTATGAATAAGGGTGATAAGCACAAGGAAACATATACTATTAAAAAAAATTGAGGTAACACGAGTTGAAATGATGTAAAACAACACATATACACTATAATAGGTCCACGGGAATGGAGAGACAGTTATGACAATAACATTTACTTTCAAAGTCTCCGAGAAAACACCTTTTTGTATGAAAAGTATTTTAGCGGTATTACGAATATTTTACCTCTGTGGTCCGGAAATTTTAGTGACTTTAGGGTATAGCTTGGTATAAATTTTGATCAGCGCAAAATACCACAGATGCTCATGTGTGTAATTTTACATCGGAGATTCCTAACACGGTTGTCTGGCAGCAGTGCCTATACGTCAGATAACGTAGATGGCGGTATAGTCACTCAAAAGCAGAGCCTTTTAGACATGCAAATCTGTTCGGTACATTGTATCCCAATGTTCTCCACATGTTCCGTGTGGTTCGAGCTGTTTGATTAAGCCAGTTTGTAGTTCGACTTGTCATTTAAGATAACAGGCATGTTAGTTTTTGATACAATGGTTATTCATGCAAAGTAATCTTATAAATGGTGCCTTCTAGCACATTCATCTGACAGCAAACTTGGTATTTTATAGCAACATTAATAGAAAAAGTCTGTTAATGCACTTAACTCAAAAGAATGAAATGGATGCTTCTCCAAGTGTAAATTTCTGGGCTATTCCTGTCATTTGGACTCCTATATAAAGAGTATAATACTATACTCTAGATATGGGCTCCATTTCATAAAAAGTTGCTATGGCAACAAATTTTGCTGGAATGACAAATGTCATGGTAACGACAAGAATCCAGCTTCCTGATTGGCTGTTACTATGAGAAGTTGCTATTCTCAAAGAGTGGCTATCCTAAAATCTGTAAGGAAATGGGGCCCTAGTCTACGCAGGTATCTGTTTGAACATTAGCTCCATAATCATGTTACGTCGGGCAAGTTTGTGCATTATGTCGCTTTGACAACGAGTGGGGTGCCTATAAATCGTAAAACCGACTGAGAATAAAGAAGGGTCATTTTTTATTTGCCTTTTTACTTTTTTTTCTACATAAAATCAATATCATGTCAGGATCTCAGGGGTGTCATTACCTCATTTCGAAAGAGCTTAGATCTCCAGAATGCCTAATGAATGTATTGCGTTTTGATGCCCTTGAAAATACCAAGTAGGAAATGCAAAATTATCTCACTGAGTTGGCGTAGTCATTATTTCGACCAAGGAGGTCTATTTGTCCACATTTCTATGGCGTTAGTGACCCCATGGCCCGGGGGAGGTTTTCTCTCATCCCAGCGCTTCTAGTTTTTGTGATTTGTCCACCATGCATATAGATAGGTGTCTCTGTCTTTCTTCATAATATAGAAAAAACATTAACAAAACAGAATTAAACAATTGAGAATGAATGCCGGCGATGACTCTTCTTTTAATGGAGCTTCTGGAATTGAGCGCTCTATTTCTCTATTAGCAGAGTCTGGAGATTAATGTATGCCATAGTGTGTCCGTGAAGTAGTTTTATTGTAATCTGATCAACAATAGTAGCACACACAATGATGAAAACATTGAACACCACTAATTACTCTTTCGGGGTTCGGACAAAGTTCCCTCCTACTGAGCTGTTCTAATTTGGCTCCGAAACAAGGTAGACAGATATAGATGGACAGATAGATAGATAAATAAGTAGATAGATAGATGAATAGAAGGAAAGATAGATAGGTAGCAGATAGATAGATCGATAGATAGGTAGATACACATTGTAGATAGATAGATAGACAGATAGATAGATAGATAGATAGATAGATAGATAGATAGATAGATAGGTAGATACACATTGTAGATAGATAGATAGACAGATAGATAGATAGATAGATAGATGGATAGATAGATAGATAGATAGATAGATAGATAGATAGATAGATGGATAGATGGATAGATAGATAGATAGATAGATAGATAGATAGATAGACAGAGAGATAGATAGATAGATAGATAGATAGATGAATAGATTAATCTCTTATAACTGACTTGTCAAAACTGCAATTCCAAGCAGGGAAAGATAACCTTCAGAACATGTAACAAGTGTAATACACGTGTTAAGTAATCATGTGAAGATAATATTCAGTTTTAGCTTTGCCTCGTAACCTTGGGGAGCTTTTTGTTTTGTTTTGTTTTGTTTTTGGTTTTTTTTTCTAGCGGAAGTATAATGTCACACCAGAGCAAGGATGATAAGAAGTTATGTACGAAAGAAATTAACCCAATCTTATTTCTAGCACGTCAAAAAGCGTCCACCAAGGCTGTTTTAGAAGAGGTGCGGTGGAAAGCTCTTTTAGGCGTCATAAAGATTGTGTCAGTATCACGTCAAGACAATGTGTAAATAATAATATTTACAGAATACTGAATATTTCAAGAGCTACATTATTCCTCCAGTCCTCTAATCGAGGTAAGCGCTCCTTGGTTATGCTAGAAAATTTGAATTTCGTGGAATTTTCTTCATGTTTTATTTAAACTATCGTTCTACCATACCAGAGTGGAGAATGATAGTTTCCCCACTGCCACCAACGTTACTGCGAGAAAGATTTATAGCTGAGTGAAACGGAGACCTGCAAAGATCTTTGCGCTTGTTATTCAATTCGATCAATTCTATTTAATTCTATTCAAGTGATTTTAGTTCCATATAAAGTACGGTGTATTAGAAGATAACATATACATAACGTTTGCATGAATAGGAGTTTCAGATCACACTAATTTCAATAATACATCATACAATCATGGTAATGTTGTCTTTATATTTCGTGAACTAAGTAAGCAGTTAAAATCATATTGTTTGACTGTATAATAGTTATGGAAAAGATACATTTTGTGAATTACTCTAAAAGATAATCCGGGGGTATCTCAAGATCAGTCAAGGACTCCGTGTATGAAAATCTCGACATCATGAAATCAGACGAAATTGACAGAGAGAAAAGATTATAACACGGACAAGAATGGAACTGACAGGAGCTGTCTGCCGTTCTCGATGATTTAATAGTTCGTGATTGTTCGAGTGATGACATGAATGACGAATGATAGTCCAAGATATTTTACGACTGACAATTACGAACTGATGGTGTCACCATCTCGTTCAGTAAGGATTTATCCGAAGTTTTATAGATTCATATCTTCTGAACAGACCGCCTGTTCTAAAACCTCACTTATGTGTTCTTCTAATATGCCTCTATTCACAGAAAATACGTATTAAATGGGGGGGGGGGGGGAGAGGAGGGGAGGATTCACATTAAACCTGTTTAGCTATCAGTCTGGGTGGTTCCATGACATTCATTTGTTCCTGCGGCAGTTGCTCCTATGAAATATCTGCATGCTCAGCTAAACATAGATTCTACCATTTGATATAACCCTAACCCTAATGCTAATTTTCACATCAAACTAAACCTATAAAGCCTCCCACAACCCTAACCCTAGTTCCTTGGAGAAAATAAAATCGGAGCAATGGTCACACGAGCAAAATGATGTTGTGCCCCTAAGGCTGCGTTCACATAGAAGTATTCGCTATTCGCTATTCGCTATTCGGTATTCGGGCACCGAATACACCATCACCCGCACCGTCAACTCACCATCCCATGCAGTGAGGATTTCTTCCTCCTACATCCCAGCAAATCTTATTAACAATTTCTAAACTGCATCAGAATGTCAGTCTACATGCGTATTTTTGCTAAAGGGCAAATCCAGACCAAAAGTGTCATTATTTCATAAACGAGGGACGGTATACGCTGCAAGAAAATCGAACAAGCTCGATTCCCACTATGCTATACTATTCTATGCTATTCGGTACTTTCGAATAGTGCCCTCTTATGTGAACCGGTGTGAGGAAATCCTATCGTTCGATTCAAGCTATTCACGTGCCCTCGAAAAACGAGCCCGAATACCCGAATAGTATACTTCTATGTGAACGCAGCCTCAGAGCAGCTGCTGCAGCAGCCACATGTAGTTCTGGCACGGGCCAATCGTAGATGGCGTGGTAGCATTTTGTTGGTCGTACATTCATTGATAACTTGGAAGAGCACTGCTGCAGACGGAGTCGGTACATGGGAAGTTGCTAATCTAAAAAAAAAATGATAACAGTTTTGTTGTTGTCATTGTTTCATTTGCTAGTTAGTTAGCTAGTTAGTTAGTTAGTTAGTTAGTTAGTTAGTTAGTTAGTTAGTTAATTCGTTAGATAGATAATTTGTTAGTTAGTTAGTAAGTAAGTTAGTTAGTTAGTTAGTTAGTTAGTTAGTTGGTTAGTTAGTTAGTTAGTTAGTTGGTTGGTTTTTTGCTATGTAGGTTAATTAGTATGTTCGTTGATTGACTTGGAACCAAGTCTGACCAAGGAGGCACTAGGCGAGCCTGGTATCTCTTTGGTCTGATATAATGTACCGTGTTGTCCTACAGTTATTTACGATATAGTTATAATTATGGTCATGTTGATCGTTTCATCACAGCGATCATGCAAAGGACAGTGGACAGAAGCCGTAAGGAGAGACGAGAGATGGAAATTCAGCCCTCCAACTCAACCGCTTTTGAGAAGAAATTGCAAGTGCCATTACCGGAATATTTCATTGTAGATATACAAAAACAAACCGCTACGTGAGGAAATCAAGTACGCGAAGTGATAGTATACAGCGCCATCTCTTGAGCGAAAAAAAAAATGGTCCACATGTCTGCATGACTCAGTAAGAGACATGAATTGCTATATGGAATTAGAATGTGAGCTACACAGCATTATTCACTCTTTTCCAGTATTGTTTTATAAAGCCATAAGAGAACCTTGTTTTGGAGTTTTAGAGTAAATTCCACTCAATACAGATTACTTTGAGCAAGAGAGTACTATGAAACAATAAGAAAAGCAGGGGCCACGTAACTTTTCTGTTCTTTTTTTTTTAAGGGGGTGGGAACGATGGAATTAAGGATCGGTGGTTATTTTTTTTTTTTGTATTCTTCACTTCATGTGCTATATTTAAACACTGATTAAAGTTTCATTCAAAAATACAATTATGGGCGTGTGTTTGGCGTGTCAAATTTTGGTTAAAAGTGGTGATATGATTTCGGCATCTTGAAGTCCTAGAATTCTACAGAGATCACACAATCCTCATAGACAGTATACAGGATTGTGAAACATGGTGGAGTAAGTAATATCTGTTTTATCAAGAATATTATTCTTTAGTTTGTCTTGGATCAGCACGCAATTCGAAAAAGCAGAGAATTAGATGGCATGGTGATCCTTCACATTAGCATTGCTTCATGCACTAGCCGAATGTTAGTTACCCTAGTGTTTCCTTAGAATTAGACAGGATTCCGGAATGTATTCATTCAAATTCAAATTCAAATTCAAATTCAAATTCAAATTCAAATTTATTCCGTGTTTCGACAATAAAAAAATAACATAACATACATCACTCTTTCTTCAGTGATAAAAATCGTATAAAAAACAAACAAACAAAGTGAGATTAACAGAGTAAAACAGTACTTGTATACTTGCAGTAAAGATACACTACAATGCCTGAAGTAAATTGAAATAAAGTGGAATATCAACGTACACAAGGCGAAAAACGGTGGGACCCACTGAAAAGACGAAGCTTGTAGAGTGTCGGCCCCTCGGGAGAGAAAGAATCAGTAAAAATATTGGTAACAATTATCGGCATCAGAACAGCAACGAAAATGTCTGAAGCAACAACAGCGAAAATAGTTGTAACAGCAGAAAAAAAAATAGAGAGAAAATTTTTTTTTAAAACATTGACAAAATAGAAATAGAAATGGAAGCCCATAAAGAGTCAGACAGAAAAGGAAAAAACACATAATGACAACATTAACATATAAACGGACATAAAGCGACACTGGAACATCGACGAGGCTATAGTTAAACGCAAAAGACATGCTACGAGAGGAAGCAAGACTAGCACAACGGAGATAACGATACACGAGGGTTGGACGATGGAAAACAAAAACAAGACAGAAACAAGACCAGACGGAAAAGAACTCCCTCATTATATAAGCGTATAGAGTGCAGATCCCGATTCATTTCACTTTCATTCCCATTTTCATTTTCATTTTTCAGTAGAGCATGTGAAAATACAAAAGTGAAATTATGGAATTATAACAATCAGCAGAACATGGTCAGTACAGTGTGAAAAGAGGAAACCAGAAGGTAATTATTCAGGTATCATTTTTCATCTGCACTTCATTCATTTATTTCCGTCTTCTCAGGAAAAATAAAGCTCAGTCGTGTAGCTAACACTTACTTCTAGTATATAGTTATAACTAAGTACCGCTGAAATAAAAAAAAAAAAATATATATATATATGTATATTATATATATATGTATATACATTATATTATATTATATTATATTATATTATATTATATTATATTATATTATATTATATTATATTATATCATATTATATTATATTATATTATATTACATTATATTATATTATATTATATTATACTATATTGTACCATATTATATTATATTATATTATATTACATTATAAAATATTATATTATATTATACTATATTATATTATATTATATCATATCATATTATATAAAGGCACACAAAGGGGTTACAACGTGGCAAGTTCGTCTATTGTGAAGCAGGATAGACATTTTGCTGCGTCATTTCAGCAAAATGTTATTTGATATCTTTATGCTCCTTATCTGATGGTATATGTAGCCATGAACCCCTTCCCCCCCCCCCCCCCCCCCACACACACACACACACGCAGGCGCAAGAAGTTGCCAGTGTTTTGTTTGACCTTCTGTTAATCTACGACCGAACGTGATCTAAGAAAATTTCCGCGAAGATTATATTTTGATTTTTTTTTTCGATATCGCTAAGACTTCTCTTGGTCATTTGATTTTGTTTGTTTGTTTG
The DNA here is from genome assembly GCF_040938485.1 of Diadema antillarum. Taxonomy (NCBI): domain Eukaryota; kingdom Metazoa; phylum Echinodermata; class Echinoidea; order Diadematoida; family Diadematidae; genus Diadema; species Diadema antillarum. The sequence goes on from NW_027272257.1 coordinate 25,662, forward strand.
ATTTCTTTCATTAGTCTTCGTCTTCCTTCCTCACTCTCTTTTCCGCCCTATCTGGTAAGATATGAGTTATTCCTCAGCTCATCCTCTTCATGGTGTGAGAATGTGATGAATGCATTCATTACACCAAAGGTCGTCTTCATTTATTTATGCTTAAAATGGCGGTCACCATGGTAGCGGATGCATCATAATCCTTGCGGATTGACGCACGAAGGGGGTGGGGGTGGGGGAGCACAGGGCCAAGGAGTAAAATGCATTCAAGAATGATTATCAATGTATAGGAAACAGTGTAGTATTTCATTAAAACCATGTCGCATTCCGACGCTTTTCCCCGCCGCGCGCTCTCATCTGGCCACTATGACGTCAGAGGCGACCGCGAACTTAAAAATATCCGCATTCTTCAGTGTCGCTTTCCCCCGTTATCGTGGTCGCACATTGATACATTTGACTCCATGCTACATCATCTTCCGCACCATAAATGAGTCCCTTTGTGCGAAGGAAGTCGGAAATGTGATTTCTCTCTTAAAGGGGGAAGTTTGGCAGTAAATGCCTGGCGACTCAGTGTAGCATTATTCAGGTTCAGTTCAGTTCAGTTTCATTCATTTTTCATGCGCTATCCAACAAAGAGTGCAAAAAAATATAAAGTATGCATTACACCATCACATTATTTGATCAGTTTGAAAAAGAAAATACATAAAGCAATATAAATCGTAAATCATAAATCAAAGGTAGACCGAAAAGGATGAAAAATAGAAAGGATCAACTAAATCATTCGACAATAACAGGCACCAATCCAGTGTTGGTAACACAAGATGAGAATGAGATAAATGAGACTAAAAAGTAAAGGTACACTGCAAAAAGTCCGGTGTTAAATATGAAATACCGAGCTGGTGTTAAATTTCCGGTCCTCATTCATAGTGTTAGATTAAAACCTCTGGGTGTCATTTCAAAATTTGAAATTGTTTTTTGAATAGTTTCTTAGTTACTGCACTTCTTGTTAATTTTGAACTTCAACAAGACGATAAAGAATTTTCCGATAAAGTACTTGATTGTTGAAAAAATGTGTAAATACATTTACACCACAGTAACACCAGTTGGTGTGGTCTGCTGGACGGGTTTTATACCATTGAAATTAACACCACCAATATCAAATCAACACCATGCGGTGTCATTATTGCATTAACTCTAGCGCAGTGTCAAAAATACCACCAGCCATGCACAGTGTCAAATTAACACCACGAAGTGCAAGGCGAACACTTTTTAACACCGTCACAATACATTTTCTACACCTGTGGGTGTGGTCCTCTATTGAAGTTTGATCGGTGTCAGATTTAACACCCATGGTGTTAAATCTAACACCGATGTTTTTACAGTGTAGACAAAAAGATAAACCAGCGACGATTCGTCAGTCATGCAGTGAAATAACATTGTTTATTATTTAGTTATGACAGTCATGTATTAATTTTCCTTTGAATGGATTGTCATTAGTTTGTTATTTACATGTATATCGTAACAAATATTGTAATAGTTGAGAAAGTGTAATGACCATAATAGATTGAAAATATATTGAAAGAAATGTAAACAATGCAGTGCTGATATTGATAACACTAATGGTGACTTAGTAATGTTTGATTATGATAAAAAGTAGATACTGATGATAAAAACAACCGTCACTCGGTAAACCTGATTTGGTCGCAGATAGAAAAGCCGAAAACAATTAGAAATAAAGGTAATTTGGTTGAAATGGAAGTAACAATATTTCTTCAAAATCAACAAATTAAATTGTTGTTTTACGTTACTCCCCTGCCCTAGTTTCAAAATAGTTATGTTTTCTCATTAGTTGCTGTTTCTCTTAATAATAACTTCGACGCCAATTTTCTAATTACTTGTGGCTGTTCCTTTCGTAAACTTTGGAAAGAAAATTAGGCAAATTATAATGTGTCATTCGAAAAATATCGAAACCAACGCCTGCCGACTTGACGGGTTAAGTTGTAACAATATGGGGGGGGGGGGGTGGAGGGGAGAGAGGGGAAGGAGGCGGAAGGGGAGGAGGAAGAGGAGGAGGAGGAGGAGTCAGTAACAGTTGTGTGAGCAAGAGTGGATATTGATTATCTTATATGAGAGACAGAAAGACTTAGTGGGGGGGGACCCATTTAGAGAGAATGGATCGCTGTAAAATATGGGGGAATACTATGTTAGTATCATAATTATTATAGACAAATTTAGCACGACTTTCGATGTCTTACGTGACCAAAGCGATATTTGCTATGGAGTGTTTACAGGTTGGCAAAGACCCCGGAACTCCGAAACTCTTCGACCTCAGGGCTACTTCCGGAACGGGTGACCATGTAGTATTGTAATACCGGTAGCCTCATTCTCCTGTGGGATGTCTAGCGCATGGCTTATCTGTTTTATATTGGTTCGATTTCATTCTCCAGCAAACAACTCCAGGACACAGAGTTCTATCGCCTTTCCATTTAAGTCTGGGTGCCAAAGTCAGATTTTCGGCCCAATCGTGTTTTTCATGGTCCGCTCGATGTTTTTTGATGGTTGTACACTATTTTGAGGCTGCTGAATCCGAATCTGGACGATGCAACGTTTGCACCCTTGAAGGTTTTTGAGATATTCAAGAAGGACACCAGAGTGACCGCAGAAATTGCCTCCAAAATCTGCAATTGCTAAATGTGTGCATTTTAAAAAAATAAATGATCACCCCCCCCCCCAAAAAAAAAGAAAAAAAAAAAAGAAAGATCGTTTTACAGTATTTCCAGGGTCCTGAATCCGAATCTGGATGATTCAATTCTTGCATCCTTGAGAATTTTTAGAAATTCAACATAAGCAAAATTTGAAATTTCACATATTGATTATATGCTTGTATGGTGAAAAATTATGCTCTAAAGTGATTCGGTCGATTCTTTGATTACCCATGGTAATCTAAGCAATATTTGTATTTTATAAGCTTTTCATAAGAGCAAATTTGTTAAATCAGGCAAATAATATCCAAAATGGCTACCGCAGTAGTAATCTATTCTAAGTTTATCCTAATAATAATGTATTATGTCACATAAGCTTTTCACGCGTGTTTGAAAGGTTAATATTGACATTCTCTCTAGAAGCGATGAAAGTCTGACACATACGATCACAAAGAAAAAAATAATGACCGATAATCTTATTATGCCCTCATCCCCCCCCCCCGAAAAAAAGGGGGCACGCTACGAGTTCGACACCCACGAATCATACAGCCCACGAGTCATACTGCCAACGAGTAATGCAGTCCACGAGTCATACAGCCCATGAGTCCGATACTAAGCAAACAAAGCCCACGAGACCGACACATTAAGCCCCGTGTATAATGTCGAACTCCCTGCAATTCTTCTGGGGAACCTCCCCCTCGATTTTTAAACCTTAATAACCTTATTTCTTTTATTTTGTTAGTATATTCGATGGAGTTTGTATCTGTAAGCCTGTTCAAATGGTAAATGTGATGGAAATAAACTCTATCTTGACTGAAGATTTTCCAAAATTCCACCAAAAGTGTGCGCCAGATCGTTAAACTTCACTTCTAAAGACGTATAAATTCCCTCGTGTGAGAGTGGCATAAACCCTCTCATTTTCATTCCGTTTTTATTTTTTTTTTTCAATTGTTACATGGAACATATGCTATTACCACATTTTGAAATATGTTACGAGAATTGTTTTGTTTTTTTGTTTGTTTGTTCGTTCGCTTGTTTTTCTGTTACGTTCTTCTGTGTATGTCTGATCTACAGAATGCTTGTCTTCATCTAAAACTTCACAGCCGAATATTACAGAAGTGTGAACTTGACTTCCGAATAACACGTCGGACATATCCTTAATCTTTGATTTTTTTTTTTAATTTCCAAGAATTTAGCGATACACAAATAGTAAGATAAACCAACTTTTTTTTTCAGACTTTTGATTTGGAGATATGTGAAACCATTGTCTGCGTCACAGTGGTATTCAATCAGGACGATTCCAATCTTTGACGCCGTGGTACGGGTATCTGTCTATTCGTCATAATTTAAGTATTTGCAATCAAACATTGGAATACATATACAATTTTTGTTACATAATTTGTTTATAATGATATCAGATTATTAAAAAAAAAACAAATTTAGGGGGAGATTCATTGCATTTTGGGCTGCAGGTTACTGAAAAAAACAATCCCTGTTCAAAAGACAGGACATGATAACGTGCAGCAGAGTTGGGCATGCCATCCGATGGAATCATCACTTCTCGAGAAATTATTTTGTATGATTGACTTTGTGTGTGCGGTGGTGCGTGTGGGTGTGTGTGTATGTGTTGAGGTTCTCATCAAATAATATTCATCGAATCGGGTTTGCGGTAGACGGCATTCATCACTCCCTCGCTGAAACACGATAGTGAAGTGATTAAACTCTCGCTAGCTTTGAAAATATCAGGAAGATTTCGTTTCCCAGGACCGAGAAAACGAATTCATCAAAATGTGATGCAGCATTATAGTACTACCACCCGCCGGGCAGTATAGAACAAAGGAGGGCGTCGTGAAAGACGATCGAGACGAGAATTCGATTCTGTTTTGATTTTGATACACATCAGTATGTTAGCAACCATCTATTGTGATACGTCATACGAGAATAAATCACAGCTCGATCTCATTTCTATCGATTTTATTTCCTTGTACAGAGCGATCACTCTTCCGACTACAAAGAAAACTTGTTCGTGTTCTAAGGGACAATGGCGCGCTCAACTCCGTAACTCGATCTCGAAGCGATGGGCTCTCTATATTTTGCGTTGTTTAAAGGTATAATAGTATTTTTTTAAAATCACATTTATCAAGAGACCGATAGAGAGAGTGAAGGGCTGGAGGAGGAGAGAGGGGAAGAACGAAGAAGTGAGAGGAGTAGAGAAAGAAAGGGAGAAAAAGGCCTATCACCGGAGACCATAATTATAGTTGTAATTAAACATCTAACTTCTCGCTGTCTGTTGCCTGTCTGTTCTCATTCTTTTATTCACCTCTGTTTTGAAATCGCTGCAAGAGTGCCATGAAACTCGACTCAGAAATAGAAGTTGCACCACTATCACAGATTCTTGAGAAATCGCGATTTTACAATAAGTTTGATTATTGTTAAGTGGAAGAGCCATTTACAAGCGGGTGTAGTCATATATATTAAACCCCTTGTAAAGGCGCTCTTCTCAGAATTAGTCGATAAAATTATTTAAGAGAACAAAAGAAAAATTTCCCTAATAATTTCTTTCTCTTTTTTTTTTTATTACATGATTACAGAGAAGAGTGAAGTGTGGTTCCGTATTATATAATAGGTTGGACTTGAAACGCTCGAAATACAGGTCTAAGAACAATAACTCTCCGGTCTAATGAAAACCCGACCGAAGACGTCTCTGTGAACAGAAACGAAAACTTCATAACTTATTAACAAAAGCTGTTTGAAATTAGTGTCTACAGCAGAGAAACACTCTTTAAAAAGAGACCTTAAACCCACCATATTTAATTCATTTAAAAACACCGCCCCATGCCATATACAAGCACTGAGCAAGCAGGTTTCTTCGTAAAATAATTTGGATACTTGCTTTGTCTAATTTTTACTACGAGATTAATTCATAAAAGGAAAAATATTGGGAGAAAACATGATGAAAACGTTAACGGATCAAGGGCAACGTCAGAAAATGCATGAAGAAAAACAATGAAGTTTGACAAATTTGGGTTATTTTACTACTGAAGAGGTGGAAATGATGAAAAGGGTAATTTTGTACATTACTTAATCAAAATTCAACTCCTAAGGTAGGAAAACAGTCACTTTATGCAAAAAATAATGCAGAAATAATTCTGATGAATAATGAGTACTGCAGATTAAAAATTTTGAACGCACCACACTAGTATGAATGTTTATTCGATAGGCATGAAAGCTATTGATGAAGTTGGATGTGTGAACGCGTTACCGGACATACACAGTTCGAGATGACCTGGTTGCCATAAAATAAGAATTAAATACAGCAATGACTGTAAGACTACGCACGACATATTATCAGAACACTTTGAGAAAGAGAGGAAAATGAAGTCCTTAGCACCGCAGAGCACTGAATTACTGTACCACCTCGTGGAGTGCGCTGACATAGCGCCATCTATCGATCATTATATTTAGCAGTCGAATTTGCCGGGTTTGACAAACCATCCGTCATGTGTTCGCGCTATAGTCGACGTTCGCTCCTTATCTCTTTGACACAAATGACCTCAACTGAATTGTAATAAAGCGTGACGCGCGGGGAAAACGCGCAATGTGATGGTAAGAACAATCGCATTATCTCTCGTCTATCTCCGCACAGCCCACTTCGTAGGTCGGCCGCGGTGGCGCTGTTCCGTTTTCACAAGATACGGGGAGTCAGCGAGTACCTCGGGGCCGTATTGTGAAAATTGTACAGGTCTTTCGTGTCGTCGGGTTTTTGTGGGTTTTTTTTTCCTGTCTATTCAAATCATCTTCGATAGGATTTGAAGAAAAAATGCCAAGCTCTATTATAAATGGAATTTGGGATAAACTTGCGCAGAAGCTTGTCGGCATTATTGTTTCCTGTCTCATCGGGCTCTTTGATTTCAAAGTCTCGGGAGCTGTCTGACATTTTACGCACAAATTCCATTATTTTCAGGGTTTGCTTTTTTCCCCATTCTAAGCATGGCTTAAAGATGAACTTTGTAAAGTAAACAGCACTTCGAAAATCCAGCATTTGAATCACACAGATACAAACTAAAGGCTGCAACACAGTACATCAGATATGTATCATTATTTCCGTTTCACGCATAGGCCTAGTCTATCTTCATGGTTCGGCAGCGAATAAATCCTAACACTATCCTAGACCACATTTTCATTACCACTACCGTTTGTTTCAAACTGAAGTCGATAATGAAAAGCAAATTTTCTTTTGCTTGTGTCTATTTGTAAAATGTTCATGTATGTGTATGAGTTACGAGGGTGTGCAAAGTGTGGTAAGATCCTAAAAATGCATCTAAACTTGCTCTACAAGGCGGATTGTTTTCTACGAGTAATACAGTCATACGAGCAATTCCATTCACGTGTTCTAGTTAAAATGCCCATCAAAACTTGGAATTCAGCGTACATGCATTACACTACGCGTTGTTATGTCAGACGAGCCTTTTAAACGTTTTTCATTCGTTACTAACAGCACTTGATACAAAGGTAAGAAAAAATACCGTAGATACTTTTTATACACAGTGCATTGAAAAATAACAAAGTGTGCATGTGTGTAAAACAAAGAGCACTTCAAAAACCAGTATGTATACCAGTATAGACTCCGATTTGTGTAACCTTCTTATGGGATTACATGGTTTTCAGCGAATCTTGTATAGTTTGGTGAGCCTCGGCTGGTTTACTATACATCAATAGGGATTTACATTTTACTAAAGCTTGTTTCTGTCAATTCTCCGTGAACTGAGGTAAGAAATAGTTCGGTATTTCCACCTCCCTGGTTTGACAGAGCACGGAAGCCGGGATAGGCGTCACCGAAAAGACGAGATAATTTCTCGCCATCTCGACCCATGTTTCGGGTTTTATGTGAGGTCTCATTTTCTCGGTTTCTTTTGGGTCGACAAGACGGCAAGACGTCGCCCAGCAAACACATAACGTTTTCAGAACGTTTTCTCAACGTTTGTTTTTTAGGTCCCGTTCATCTTGCCTAAAACGGACGTTTTTAAAACGTACACATAACGTTTAAGTTGGATTTAGCATTCACCGCAAAGCACTTTCTTTTTTTGAAAAAGTTTTAAAACATCAATGGACGTTACAAAATGAAACGTCCTTTACAAAACGTTTGGGAACGTTATCGGACGTTACAAAATTAAACGTCCGGTACCTAAAGTGTACAGAACGTTTTTCCCGGACCTATTTTTTTTGTTGTTAAACGTTATCAAATGTGTTTAAAAAAGTCAAATTCTAATTACGATCATGATGTCCAAGATCTACCGGAGTAGACAAGATTTTACACCTCGTCTTGTCGGACCAGAGAAATCTAGAAGACGATATCTTACCATCTCGTCTTCGAGAAGTTTGGAAGACGATATCTTGTAACATCTCGCCTTTTCTAACCTTCTCAGACCCTGAGAGGTCGCTATGTAAAGACAAGATCTCGGATCTCGCCCCCTTTTTGCAGTTTTCTTTTTTTTTTCTTTTATTTATTTATCTATTTATCTATCTATTTATTTATTTATCTATTTGTTTATTTATATATTTATTTATTTATCCATAGGGGCTGTTGAACGCGAAATAATCGAGAAAGAGATTAATGATCTCGTCTTCTCGGTAGAGGTTATCTTTTGACAAGGCCCTCTTCAAATACCGTGTGGTGGCTATGTAGAATGGGTGAGCGGAGGCTCGCCTCGTTCGCCCCATTCGCTCGCTACCACCATTATTACCATACAGCGAGAAGGCCCAGGCAAAGGCTACCACCACACCCAGCAACCAACCTCATCACACAATCCCCCCCCCCCCCTCCCCTTTCACACCACAGATGAAAGACGGGCACGCAAACGTTCTGATCCAAAGTGCATGATATTAATATTACCTACTCTCAGGTAAACGAGGAGCATTTTTTTTCCCGGTTGAATTGCTCTTTCAATATAATCATTTTAGTTTTCCTTCATCGTCCCCTTTTTTTTTCCGATTCCATTAGCGCGATTAACATTGAGGTGCAGACATGCCGTTTGGATGAGAGTATGCCACTAATCATGGTGGCGGTGAATTAGGCTCGTATGATATTGTCTGGAATGGCTTCGAATCGCGCATGAGCAAAATGCAAAACAAAACTGAATAAAGCCAAACGAACCACACGCAAACATTGTACCCGCATTTTCGAGGAAAGTGAAAGCTGCCAAGTTCATCTACGAGAAGTGTGAAAGTGATATTCTTATCTCCACCGACTTCTAGCGACCTTGGTCTATGAACGAGCATCAGTTACATTGGATTCATTGTGTGTGTATGTGTGTGTGTGTGTGTGTGTGTGTGTGTGTGTGTGTGTGTGTTTCTTTTTTTTTTACTCTGCATCACGTGTGCCATAATGTTGTCTCATTAAACCTGAGAAAACATTAAAATGTTATCCATCCCGCGTTTTCCCCGATCTACAGACGAAAAAACCGGGAAAAAAAGGGAAAAACCTTACAGGCGACATGGAAGCCAACGAGATACTCCACACAATAAAAACATTATTACACTGACGTAAAACTGGGGGCTGGGTGAGGGATACGTTGAAGAGGCTGACTTTGCCGTTACGGCGTTGACATCCCAACATTCTTGGTCTGATTTCTTGATTTGATATTGCAACAACGGCATTCTGTTTGCATCTGCACAGGAATCAATATTAGCTAAATGTCGCGATGTTTTCATCGAAATTTCGTAGCAGGTTACACAAAGATAGCCTATGCAATATTATATGTATATATATATATACATATATATATATATATATATATATATATATATATATATATATATATATACTAGGTGTTCTCATATTCAAATCATCTCCAACATCTCCATCACAAAGTATTGTTTCATGTATAATGTCTTGCTGTATCATATCTATTATAATCACTTTCATTGTCATCATTATGGTTATTTCGTTTTATATTCTTTTTAATATTATTTCAACAATTGTAACTACTGGTACTTCAGTCATGAAATTGATATCGGTTTTCATTACTGCTAATCTTTAAGCAAAACATCTTGAGAGTAGAGACGGTATTATGCTGATATATTATTTCATTATATCGCATCAGAGATCGCATCAGAGACAAGAGTGACAACTAAGAGTTCATAAACCACCTACGGCCCGCCAGACTATTATTGTTATCAGACGGCAATACCCTGAAATAAGAAGGGGAAAAATGGCGGCGGGAAGCGAACTAGCAATATATCAGGGCGATCATCGCTCGGTAGGATAGGCCGTGAACGTGGCTGTCGAATAAGATTTGTTCGCGATAACGATACACGGCAAACAGCAATTGTAGTCGGCGTGTAGAATGAAGGTCACGTGAAATGGAGAGGAAACGATATATAACGAAGATGGCGTGTCTCGCGAAACGGTAATAACAGAGTAGCTCGTGCCAGGTTACGGCAGAGCGAGAAACAATAAGCACGGAAGATATTAAGCAAACACGAAACGTGCGTGGGAGACTATACGGCATGGTAAAGTGCGTCAAAAGAAATGCTAAAAATAACGACGAAAAAAAAGGGCAATGCAATGTAATAATACGTTCACAGGAATGTATACAATCCAAGTGTGCGATTGACCGTAAGTTTAAACGACCGCTTCAAACTCGGTTGGTTCAAGTCGCGACATAAACTTGGATACACATTAATCGCAGCTATACTAGTATCCTAATCGAGTGTTATGACCTCGCCAAATAGCATGGCATCTGTTGAACAGATCTGATGATGACGACACGCGAAGAATGGGACGGAGAAGAATTGGTGCTTGCTGTTCATTTATTAGTTTGATCGTTTGTTTTCTGTCGCTGATTCCCGACTTGTCTCAGATAGGTCGACATGGCTGTTTATTCCCGCGAACCAGCAAAAGACATCGAATATTAAGGGGAAAACGAAATTCTCCCCCCAAAAAGTGTTTTTTTTTTTCGAGATTTCGTGTCGGTTCACGCGAACACCGACATGGTTGATGACGTCCGTCGTGATCCACGTATAACCCATGGTCGGCACTGTTACTGTAGGAGCATGTGATGATGCCCCCTGTTTATCGAGATTGTTGAGAGTAATCCAACATTATTCTGCCTAAGTGGGACTGCGGGAAGGAGCAAAGGTGTACAAAGTATATATAAATCGCACGAGCAGCCACGATTCGAAAAATAACAAGAAAAAGTCAATAACAAAAAACAAACAAACTAGACAATGCTCAAAACAACATTCTGATATTAGAAGTTTGTCATTTCAAAGGTCATGTAAGAAAGCCAATTACCCTATTAAACTTTAACTTAAAGGACCCCTACAGTATGAAAAACTAAAACAAATAAAGGCCAGGTACCTAGCATATTTTACAAGACCCGACAAAAAAAAGAAAGAAAAACAACAACAAATCCTTATCTTTTTTTCTCTATTTGTCATTAATTTTGTTTAATATCTATATGATTACGTATATATATATATATATACATATTTCATATTTATAATGTAGCATATATATGTATATATATAACATATATATATATATATATATATATATATATATATATAATATGTATATAATGTATGTATATATATGTATACATGTATATATATATATATATATATATATATATATATGTGTGTGTGTATATATGAAATATATCCAATTAATCATATTACCAATAGGAGGAAGATGCGTTCAGCTTGGCATCAAAAAATGGAACTTCACTTAAGACCGACTGCCCAAGCTATAAACGACGGATCACGTCTATTAGTCGGTAAGTAGGACACTCGACGGAGGCAGTAATGACTATAGAGAATGATGTACGTGCCCAAGAGCACATAGCGCTCAAGGGGATGATATCCTTTGTCAGCCATTACTGCCGGAGCGGATACGTCCTCCTCAGCCTTCGGGGTCTTGGCCTATTATCAAAGTCGCGGACAGAAATTATCGGCAAGATAAAAAAAAAATGAATAAAAAAATAAAAGCAAATAAGAAGGGCAAGGGGGGGGGGGGCGGGGCAATCCTTATGCAGGGAAGCCATCGTGTCGTAGAAGCGCAGAATTGGCAATTGTGTGCATAATAGCAACTCTCGATTAATATTGTCTTTTTTTTTAATGCTATCATGCAATCGCGGCGGAAGGGGAGGGGATGCAGCTCCTCCCCCCCCCCCCCCCCCTGCACACACACACACACACACACACATATCAGGATTTTGAAAAGACCGAATCAAATGCCCCCCTCCCGCGAAAATCCATGACTTTCCGAGGGTTCCGCCAAGAGATCGACTCAAACTCAACCATGAGCACTACCCCTGTGACACCCCAGCTCCCCCCACCCCGCCACCCCGCCACCACCACTTAGCGTACAGCCGCCCTTGTGACGTTACGTGCTTGACACTTAAATATAGCAAACAAGACAGGAGGCCGTGTTATTCGTTTTCTTTACACGTGGAGGCAGGGTTCTAAAGGACTCCATTGAATGCATCTCAAGTACTTCATGTTTATACTTTAAAGCTTGAAGCCATGACAACTTCATAAAATCAGCGAAAAATAACAACTTCGGGAAAGGTCAAACATACCTTGGTATACCCCCTTCTTATAATGGTGTAGGCTTATTGATATTGTGTACGTACGTAGGGCCCATTGAGTAGGCCTATTGATTTGGTGAAATAATGTAAATGCATTATTGTATTTGAATTTTTGCTGGAAATGAAAATAGATGATTAATGAATAAACATCATCAGAAAATAATTCATTGCCTTTCAACAAGAAAAAAAAATGTCCAAGCAAAAAAAAATGGAGATATGTAATGCTGATTATTTTTAAAAAAAAGAGAAGAAGAAGAAAGAAATGTATCAAATGTATCTTCCTTTAAAAAAAGTAGGCCTATCAAAAGGGGAATTACGTTGATTGCATTGAAGTCCGTGGAAGTGCACAAAGGTTGCGGGGAGTGACATCACAATGCACTGCACTGGCTGACGTGACAACCCTCATGCTCTGTTCATTTCCACAAAATACAATTAAGTTTACCACCTTATAAAGTGTAAGGTGCAGGTGTCGGTGCAGCCGGTATGGGGAGGGGGGGGGGGGGGTAGGAGGGGAGAGGGAGGGGAGAGGGAGGGGAGGAGATTGACGGGGAGAAATGAATATACGATAAGTTCTAGCCCAGTGGTAAAGTTGTTCAGTGAGCGCTCGAGGTTTGTATATGATATCTATATCCGATGTGAAGTAACTCAACAAGAAGTTATGTGTTATGAAAATTAATGCCAAGATGTAGTCAGATGCACGTGGTTTTGACCACTTTAGAATGACTCTGGAAGGGGGGTGTAAAAGGGGAGCGGAGGGATGGAGCGCGAGAAGTATAGGGGTCTTCGATATTTCGCCTTCCTTACGTTTTCTAGCAGTACTTTTGCAGAGGCGGGTGCAGATTTTATTTGGGCAGTCTCTATGTGAGTACGATAAATCTTATAATCGTTGTAATCAGGAACCCTGTCTTCAGACTGCATCGGTGGCGTGTTATTTGCAAGGCCAAGCGAAGACAAACAAACATCCGTTTTCACACAAGCCCGCGACTATTTTCACCTTGGATTTCCGCATCTATAGCTCTCAGTTGACAATAGTGCTGGCTGTAGTGAATAATGAATTCTATTCGCCGCAGAGACAGCAGGAAAAAAAAAAGATAGACTAAAGGAAGAGAGAGAGAGAGAGGGAGAGAGTATGAGAGAGATGTTTTCATTTATGTGTGTGTGTGTGAGTGTATGTGTGTGTGTGTATGTGCGCGCGCTTGAGCTTGTGCGTTCCGTGCCTGTGTTTGCGTGATAAAAAGGCAAATTGAGGAAGGGGGTTGTTGATAGAACGGTGACCGAACCGGGCAGGAAAGGGGTGGGGAGATATAGGGAATGGGGGAGGGGCTGCTTGTTTGACGAAAAGTCGGTCAACAAACGCTCTCTAATTTCTGAATTTACAAGCTTGTTGCGACACCATTTTCTTCCGCGGAAATCTTACATTCAGAGCCAAGACGACAGGGGGAATGAATTCCTTGTAAATGTAAATTCGGGTCAACGGTGTGCAATTCGTTTGCAGACGAACATGGCGTCACTGAAACCTGATGTATAGGAGGCACCTTGAAGCTAACCGGCTAACCTCGTTGCCAGCGAGAACGCACACAATAATAGAGTAACATTAGCTCTTCCGAAGCCTAATGACTTATGCAGAAACCAGATTAAGGTAGACCTTCTTCCCCGGCTCGTCACTAATACCGTTATATAGCCCCGGTGAATTGTCTGCCGCCAAAAAAAAAAAGAAGAAGAAGAAGAAGAAGAAAGAAAACAAAATAAAATAAGAGACGCCTTTCGTAACGACATAAAAAAAAATCATACTCATCCTACCGCCAAATCCTTAGTTTTAAAAAGGTATGATAATGAATCCGTTTCATGCGCTGCGTATTAATGAAATGACAAGATTGTTTTTCATTCTTTGGCGTTCAGGCTGATTGAGATTCGGTTTGGCACTATTTCTTTAGAAATGGTTATTGGGTTGTTTTTTTTATATAGTTTAAACGGGTATTTTAAAGAATGAAGTGAACATAGTACCGCTATCTTTTTTTTCCGTCTTTATTTCTTATTGATCTTTAAAACAGCAAAATTGAATATCTTTAGTCTCATGGCTAAGTTTGTTTTCCATTATGTATATGAAATGCATTCAACCTTTTAAATAGGAACCGACTAATACGTACAAGAATTGCTTTTAGTTTGTTCCCTCAAGTTATAAAGATAGCCCTGTAGTGTCTATTTTCTCTGATATCACTGCATTTTCTTTCGTCGCCAAACCTTTCCATCTTTTGAATCACGTTAATCTGATGGTTTTGATGATGTTTTGTCAAGTGGTATGTGTATTGTATTTGGTTTTGTCGTGAAATATCAGAAATAAATGCAATTTAATTCAATTCAATCTAATTTTATTTTATTTAATCTAATTTAATTCAATATAATTAAATCTAATTCAATCCAATTCAGTCTGAATCAATCTAATTCAATCAAAATCAATTCAATTCAATTCAATTCAATTCAATTCAATTCAATTCAATTCAATCCAAAGTCTGAACACCGTGAAGAGTGACTGATCATCCGACTGCTATCGCTTTGACCATGACACGGAAGAATCGGACCTAACTGACGAAGATGAGTGCAATCAAATAAGTGTGCTCATGATCGCCTCAAATCAAATTAATCACGAGCAATTTGCATGTGTATACATATGTAATTATATAATACATAATGCGTGTGTGTGTGTGTGTGTGTGTGTGTGTATTGGCAATGACCGTCCGGAATTTAGATGCATGCGTAGTCAATTGGGCATATCAAACACACACACACACACACACACACACACACATGCATTTATAAAAGCGGTAAACTTAATAATACGAGGAGGGGCTCGCTCGTGTGTATGTGTGTGTATGTGTGTGTTGTTTATGTGTTTGTGAGCTTATCGAACGGAGATGGCAGCAATCAAGTATAAAAAAAAAACACACACGCAAAGCTTGACGGGAAGTTCGATCTTCCTGCGGTAAGCAGAACGTGACTACCTCGTGATTAAACCTTGTGCTCAGATGATCAATAAAAAAAAGCCACAAACAATGACAACAACAACAAAACTAAACTAAACAGCCACATCGTTCTAGAATGTCACGTCTCGTCCTGATGATAAAAAGCTAAGAAAGAATGTGTCTTTAAGGTAGGGAGAGAGGCGACACTCAGCGCATCAGATTAAATGATAATAACGAAAAGAAAATGCGTTGGTTGGCTTTCAGCAAGCGACAGCTAAAATAGTGTCGAATTGTTGTAAATATATTTAAAACCAGTGACAACTTCATGTCCAAGTGATTACTTAAAAAAGAATTTGATAAATAAGATATATATAAACATATTATGTTTTTTATATAAATATACATATATATATATATATATATATATATATATATATATATATATATATATATAGGTGGTTACCATGGAAGCAATTGCTCCGGTATAACTTCTCGTCTACCGTAGATGGATTAGTACTGGCGGCTTTATATACTTATACTCATCAAGATTTATTGTCTGAAAATCAATCGAGCATGATTACTTACATAAAAGTTTTCAGCATTTGTTTTGTGCCTTCCTTTAGGCACACTGAGTCAGAAACTGACAGCTACGGTCAATTGACGCCTATTTTTAACAACCTGTTCAATTTACTCGCAGTTTTGTCCGTCAGAGGTTGAATGTTCCACCTTAATTTTCAGAACGTTGCTATCTAAGACAAGAAAAATCACTATACAACAACAACAACAACAACAACAACACTATGGCTTAGGGCTAGCGACCTTAAGAAAAAAAAATCAAATAGACGAAGTTTACTTATATGTTTAGAATTTAATCAGATCACTATTTCCCATTTTACATTAAAAGCGCTTGGTTTTATTCCATACATACCGAGACAAAATTGACGAAAAAGACGCCGTCTGAGCGCTGGCATTTTCCGAACCAACGCCCACTTATCGCTATCATCCAATCCCCGTCGTCCCCCCCCCCCTCTCACTCTCTCTCTCTTAGACACACACACACACGCACACACACACACACACATGTATACATATATGTATATACATATACATATATGTTACATAATCATCATACATGAATATACACACACATATCCAACTATCTCTTCCTTCCTTGTCCCTCTCTCTCTTTGTGTCCCAGTGTATATACGTCTCTCCTCTCTCTCTCTCTCTCTCTCTCTCTATATATATATATATATATATATATATAATTATATATATGTATATATATATGCTTGTGTATGTGTTTGAGTGTGTGTTTTGTTATTACCCATGTGTTTATATTACACCGTATATATTTTTCTCTCCGTTTCTCCCCCTCACTCACCAGTCCCCTCCCCCCCCGCACTCACTACTCTCTATTACCCCCCCCCCCCCCACACCTTCCCTCGTTCTCTCTCTCCCCGCCGTTCAAATCCTTCGTAATTTCAGAAACCATCTGCCTCAGCACGCGGCATATTAAAAAGCGTCTTGCAACAAGCTGGTAATCACCGCGCTGTTTGAAGTTGCGATTTCCCTGTTCAGAGGCCCCCTTTTCCCGACTCGCGGGGAAAAAGGAAAAGAAAAAAACCAAAATCGATTTATGAATTTCCTCTGCTCCCTGAATTGCTTCGTAACCGCATTTCCATACTAATTATCTTGTACCCCCCCCCCCCTTCTCTGGAAAAAAAAAGGAAGAAAAATCAGGAAGAGAATTCTGATAAAACGTTGAAACACTACAAGCACAAAGCCGGTGATGTCACCTGTATTGAACGTTTTCGTTCCGACAGCCCTAACAATGAGTTTAATGATGGTTGCCCACAAGTCGCTTGATTATACGGCAGAGTTGTAAAAGACGATATGGCCATTAAATGAAACAGCCATATCGTTTTGCAGTGTGCAACTAAAGACAAACGTGAGCTCAGGTATGATAAACCAGAGGCCACATGCACTTCTCAGCACGACAGATTAAATCCGCCACGGCATCAATATTGAATCGAAAACTGAGAGCGTTCATCACCTGTCGTAAGTGCGCGCACCGTAGTAGATTAGTTTTGCACTGAGTGCATAAGCAAGCGAATATAACATTATTTTTGAAATGTAGAAATCAATGAATCACCCCGAGTTTAACAAAATGATCTCAGTGGTAGTTACAAAAGATGACAACAAACTTGATGTCTGATTCAGATACATGAACAATTTATTATGAACAGTCTGTTTCTCTTTATCCATACAGCTTTTATTTTTCTCCTTTCATTGGATTTATGTGATTGCGTTAGTCCACTTGTGCGCGCTTTTTCACCGAAGATTACGAACACGTCTACATGCGATGGCGCACTGTTGGCCATAGTCAGGAACGTATGCAATCATGAATGGACCCCACTATCTCGTGTATTCCGAGCACACACATGCAAAATCGATAGCAAACAGTAATTAAATGCCTCGTTCGAAATGAAATGCCTCCGTGTGATAAATCGCGCCGATCGACGATGAATATTTCAATCATTTTGTCATTTCACTCGCAGTGGAGCAGACTGTTCATAGACGATTTGATGTTAAGAGGCATTACTGATTACTATGAGTGGAGATGAAATGATGTGATCGATGTCACTTATAGCCTAGAGCTTATTCAATAAAGAGATAACAACACTGCACAAAATACACATTCGATACACACACACACACACACCGTAGCATACAAACGAAACATATACATTCGGCACACACAACATACTTAGCACATACGGATAAACGCACACACTCGCACACACACGAACACACACACACACACACACACACACTAAGGAAAATGACGTCTCTTTTAAAAGATAAAGAAAATAAGATCAGATAGTTCTTATTATATTTTCAATTATATTCATCACTCGTATGAACAAAAATCACCTATATCGATTCAATTTAAAGGGTGTGTACAGTTCTGGTCGAGGTGAAGATTTAGCTTTTAACGTTTTGCGAAATATTCAGAAACCACTCTATGAGATGTCAAAGAGCATGCAGTTCTAAGGGGTATCAAAAGTTTATTCGATGAAAATCGGTTTTGAAATGGCTGAGATATCCAAAAACAAGGTGAAAGAAAGAGATCCTAATAAAGTTGTGGCATGTCGCCTTTTATTATTAGCACTTTTTGGGATATCTCAGCCATTTGAAAACCAATTTTCATCAAATAAACGTTGAATCCTTCTTAAGATTACATGCTCTTTCATATTTCATAATAGGCTTTTCATTATCTCACGTAGGAATGTTCAAAACATGAATCCCTACCTCAACCAGTACTGTACAGTCCCTTTAATGTTTGTTTTATTTCAGTGGTAAAAAAAATCATTTTGTATTTGTAATTGTTTATATAAAGCTCTAAGAAAAAAGAGAGTATGTAATGTAACGATTGTAGCCCATTTTCAGTAGTGAATGTAATTGTCACTTCTCGTCTTCCATCATTGTTCATGGGACATTGTTTTACAAAGCGTAATTTCACACATCATAATACGTGCAGGGAGTCAATCCAAATAGTGTAATATAACATGACCAAAGAATAGAACAGTACAATACATTTCGACACGTGTTTACATAAATTACATATCTTTTTACCAAGTTTCAATTGTGTGATGATAAGACGTAACAAATAAATAGTGGGAGGGATTTCAATTTTGTTCAAATTAAAGTTCAAAGCGGGCAAAGATGAATCTGATCGTTATTCATCAGATATCTTATTCAAATCTGCTGCAGCTCTGTGTTTGAATGATCTCTTGAGGCAATTTGTTTTAGACTGAGGTATAGCCGGGAAATTTTTTTATTACGGAGGGGGTAGAATAATCATGTCTTTCATATTATATTCAGAGCCATGTCATTCAAAATCTTATAACTTAAGAAATGAAAGCAAATGAATCGTTCATCTTTTCGATACTATATTACACTGTAATGACAGATGCTGGAAACAGGCTACAATGAGAATGATTTAAGGGTTTAATCTTAAAATGATTGATCTTCCGGCCCTACTTAATCTTTTGGAATTGGTAAAGAGAGTATAGCCTATCCGTTTGCCGATTGCCACACTACATCGCCGTGATGAAAATGAGGTAACAGAATAGAACCATAAATCAATTTCAGTTATATAATTATATTTCAGTCATATTATTTACAAATTGCCATTAATGACCTATATAAGTAATCACTTTTATTTTTTCAAATAATTCTTTTAATCAAAGATATTCAAAGCTTTTGCCCTGAAGTAATTGATTTTTGTTTTGTTTACATTAGCATTCAGATGTTCCTGCTTTCTAACAACGTACAAGTAGCATACTTAGAGTCTTTTCATAATTCAATTTTGATTTGTTGTCAGCTATCCATGCTTACAGATCAGTGAGCTCCTTATTCAAAACATTTTAAACAAGTTCCTGATTTTCACAAAATAAATGATCGTGTCATCGGGCCCTGCAGTTAGAAAAAAAAAACACACCAAAAAACGCCCAGTATTAATATCATAATCATTGATTAAAATGCTACACAACAACGGTCCTAACAATGACCCTTCATGCCCTTGTGGCACTCTCCTGGCAAGTAATCTTATTTTTTTACGAGAGTCTATCATTGATTTTTTTTTCACTAATAATTTGATGAAAATTCTTACTCTCCGGTTCGTAATTCCGCACCAGTGACACCCGTCATCAGTTGCATGTTCCTTCCTTTTAACTTAATTTCATTTTCCCCGATTTACTGAAGTTACATCATATTGCATGTGACTTGCATCTTTCTGTCGAGGTAGTTCTGATACATGAATTAAATTGTTTTCTTTCGAGTTACCAAAAAGGTTCTCAGGGAATTTGTTTTTACCATGGAGTTTGGAAATACATCGTAATGACGCGCTGTGTCAGTCTTAGCAGTCACAAGAGGGCGGTATTGTACTTGACGTGAGTGTGTGTGACTTTGTGATAAGTATGTACATGAGCATAACATGGGGCATAATGGACATTTATATATTATATCGTAAATATTCATTTTCGAAGGATAATATTCATCTCCGGGATAAGCATATGTGGTCATTTAATAAATGACAATTTTGGAACAGAAATTTTGATTTAGCTCAGATGAAATTAGTTCGCTTCGTAAAAACATTTAGAGCAATGCTTCTTCGTAACCTAGTTCGTATGGCTGGATTTTGTACGCACAGGTTGCATGTAATGTTACACTCGCAAACTCAGGGGCAGAAATCAGTATCGGTCGTTCATTTGTTTGTTTATCAGGACTGGATATGAAAAATGGCATTTTAAAGATTTGACAAGGCATATTTAGTGATAGGAGACGGTCTAGTTCAAGAAGAGAAGACAAAGATTTGTTTGTTTGTTTGTTTTGGTCCTATACAAGACGGAAAGCATCGGCGAAATACACACCATAATAGTTTCGTGGCTATCAAGATGACCACTCTGAGGAAGCCATGAAATGACAATGTTCATTTAACAATTATACCTGGATGATTTTTTTCAAGGTTTAATTACCATTCATTTCAGTCGTCTGATTTCGTTCATCTGCCACTTTCATCATGCCAGGGGCCGAGGAACGTTTTCAGTAGGAAGGGTTTCAATGGTTACAGCTCGTTATTCCGAAGGTTCGTTATTCCGAAGGCTCCTTACTCCTAAGATTCGTTATTCCAAAGTTTCATTGTTCCGAATTTCATTTTAGGATTAACCAATCTTCGGAATAACAAACTTTCGGAATAACGCCACAAATTTTCGGATTAACGAACCCTTTTTCATTGTCGGATTAACGAACCTGTAGGTATAGGGAATTTCCGTGTTTCGGATTAACGACCCTTCGGAATAACGAACCTTCGGAATAGCGAACCTTCGGAATAACGAACAGTACCCGGTTTGAATGATACAGTCCCCCTCCCCCATCACTCCCCTCCTCTTATCTTGGTCGAGGGTCCTGGATTTTGTTGTGCCTTTTCCCGATTTTAATTTTTTCCCTTTATTTGACTGTTTGTTTGTTTGTCTTTAAGTGCAAAAAGGGGGAGGGGAGGGCTACAGTCCACGGTTCCTCAGCCCCTGTATGTATTGAGCATTATTCATTTTTTGTTTGTTTGATATACTTTGCACCAACTTTCATGATTCTCGACAGCAAGCAGCAGAATGTTTTTTATGATACATGTAATAAGCCTTGTTGACAAAGAGAACATGAAGTCTACATTATAAGATTATAATTCCCAATCGAATATTACTATTAATATAACTGTACATATAAAAATGATTTCATCTTAACATACCAACAAAGCTACATACGCAAAATGTCAACATTGATGATAACGTTGTTATTGACAGCACTTTGTTCGTTGCAAAAATTCTATATTCGTTTATCGGTACGTGTCTTTGCATAGACGGATCGTCCGCTCTCCAAAAATAAGTCGGTTGGGTTAAGCAGTGTGCGATTATAATCTCCTTGTAGAACACGTGACATTATGTTCTCCATTTAACGAAACGCAAATATCACGGGCTGAGCTATCCCACGCGTTTATAAAGGAAACCGCTGTGACGTCAACTTCGCATGAATTCTCCTTTATTCAGAACACTGGGGGTGTATAGTTGCATTCCTTTCAGCATCCTTTCCTTTAATGACATTAATTTTGTATGCTCGACGTCGGGCAAATAAAACATGATTAAATAATTAGCGTGCGTTGTCGAATGAGAAAGAGTTAGCCTTTCACAACCTTAAAGATACCAATGAAAACCAACTTTTGTAACGACTCCAATTAATACAATTTTTGGGGTCATCTTCTTTTCTTTCCTTATAAAAGGTTATAGCGAAATTGAATTATATACCTGTGCATGATGTTCACTGCAAAAGTAATGTGTTATGGTTTTCCTATGTGTTGTGTGCGTTCGTCCGCATGTGTGGGTGTGCACGTGTGTGTGAGAGTGTGTGTGTGTGTGTGTGTGTGTGTGTATGTGTGTGTGTGTGTGTGTGTGTGTGTGTGTGTGCATCTGTGCATTTTTTTCCAGGTTTCAATCTGTATTGATTTCTTGCTCTGGGCGCAAATAATGGGAAATACTAAAGCCTCGCATGCCGCGTGTTGGTAACATCAACAGGCTCTTGAAGTGTAGCCGAATACATGATTATGTGTGTGTTCACTGTATTCATAATCCATCACGTACCGATTAGACATAATTCTGATGTAAATGTGCCCACTTCTATCGTGTCTGCTAACTCAAAGTGATGGAAACTGACGGACCGACAGCCGTTGTGTTGTTGTGTCTAATAATTGTTCTCAAGTTCCACAGTAGGAAGTTGTTGGTGCAATGTCATGATTATCTAAACTCTACTTGAAATCGGTGCATGCACTTAAAAATAGCTGGAGTCATGCGGTTGTAGACTGTCGCTAAGACGTTGGACAGTTCAGTAGTATAATGACTCATACACAATACCACCGACCGAAAGAAGTTGTTTGCATTGCATAAATACACCATGTAAATCATATATCTATGAGCCCCATGGTCTAATGCAATGTCAACCGAAGAGTGACTCTAGTGCTTATTGTTCGGCTCATGTTTCTCTACACAGGAAACGCATCGCGAATGAAAATTTCCATATTATCGACGCGTAGTCACAATAAAAAAGGGGTCAGCCGGCGTGCTGCCCGCTTGTTTGGTAATGATGACTAAATAACCGCCATCCATTGACGTCAACGATTCGATCGTGTAAACATTCAGTATGTTTTTCTTCTAACTGCCACCTCCAAGTGTAATAGTCTACGATAGCCCAGACCATTATTATCATAGGATATATACACATAATATTATACATATAAAAACATGTTACGCATGTAATATTTGTCGGCCATATCCGAATCACGTACGACACGAGTTAGACAGGTTTATTTACAGAATACATTATACTATAAGGGGATTAAGGTGCGGGAAAAGACAAGCTCTGTCAATTATGTATGTTCGAAGGTCATGCTTAAATGTCTTCGCTCGGAAAAGAATGTTGTCCTTTTGATCGCGCCTTGATATCGTCACCCTGTGGGCACGGGGTTCATCCCCGCAAAATTTATGGCACGGCGATTCCCCGCGTTCTATCTATCCGGTTGAACGTCGATCGTTTGGTGATGAATATCCCGTACCGTCGAGGATTGACATTTATGTAGATCTACGGGGCCGCAATTACGCCGTGTTACACGGGATGCCGCTGTCCCAAATCTGCGGGGAGATTCCACTACCACGATTGATGCTTGAATCGTCGAGCTTTTAAAGACGAGTCCCAACCTTTGGCGAGTCGTTCACATGCCAGTGCGGGAACGACGTGAGACAGATCTATAACTATGTAAACATAATAATTATAAACAAAATAATTATAAGCAATGGTATACGAAAGGGATTCGTCCTAAATCCTATTTAAACGCACGCTAATGTCAAATATAAGTGGAGTTAGGGAAACATTTCTTAATTTATGCCCCTGTGAGTTAAAGAGCAACTCTACATCATGTTCAAGTTCACTTTCATAGAATTGACAAGGAAAATCAGACGAATAGAACGGTAGGAATTTGATCTAAATCGGCAAGGATGAGTAGGATATGGGACTCTAAAGTCTAAGAAGATCTTACTGAACAGAACATTTAATCGCATACACACATACTCAATTGGTATGACGGAGTGCTTTTTTTGCGCTCGCCTATAGCGGACAACCAATTATTAATAATGTCCTTGTAAATGCCATTCTTGGTATTTTTCACCACACGAAGAGATTGTCGGAAATAATCCGTTTCAATTGACTCTTCCTGAAAATGACGTCACTTTATAAACGTCGTGTTATACAATCATCGTCAGGTTTAGTCTCCAAAGTACCAGTTTCAGTAGTTTCAGTAAGCTTTATTTCTCCACTTGTACATAACAGAAGATAAGTATGACAATATCGAACATGTTATTCACAAGTCATGGAAATATAAACAAAATGTCGCATTACAAATATATAATCATGTGAAATTATACATAGATATCATTTCAGATCTTTAAGTGTACAGGTGGAGGAGACATCACGTAGCATCTCTTGAGCGAAAACGACAACAGCAGCATGAAAAGCAAACCTGGAAAAGAGGAAGAAAAGTTCCACAGTGATCTTCGACCCTTGATAGTATTTGATCGGATTTGTATAATCTAAAGAAATCATCTGTTTACATTTCCAATCAACATCAAACATCGAATGACATGAAAATAATTTGCCAAACAATAACATCGACAACAAACATGAAATACTCAAAAGTTAAAGAAACATGACACAGTTGGTAAAATACAACTAGCAATAGCAAGAAGGCTAGTCGAGGCCAGTCCTTTCAACAATATAAATTATAATACTTATTTGCGATATTTACGGAAGTAATGTTATATATACATATTTACAGGTTCTTACTGAGAATCATTCAAACAATAGTTATTCGATGAGAGATATTTTCTTAATGATTTTGGAAAAGCGTTACGTGAATTTATATTCTTTAGATCTTGGGGAACACCTCTCCAAATTCTACTATACCCGCATTATATGACATGGATTATTTACCAATTTCAGATTTAATTTTTGCTGGATTATGATTCATACTTTGTGTCAGTCTTGTATCATAACCATGCTCAATATAAAAACAATAATCGGACACATCGTGTGATAAATTAAGCCAGACATTACAAATCCAACAAATTGGTATATTCTATAACAATCTAGCATAAAAAAATTATAAAATAAAGGGCCAGCATGCTTTCTAAGTCCTTTGAAGCAGATTGCACGCACTTATCTATTTTGCAGCAAAAACACAGATTGTAGATATAAATGGTATGTACATATCCCCAATTTTCTAGTCCATAAGTCACACGCGGAAGTATAAGAGTGTTGCATAATGATTGTATGGAGTCAATTCAACACCATCTCTTATCTTATGAGGTTATTGCCCCGGGAGTGCAATACCCGATGGCGGAAACCGTCTCAGCGGTTATTTCAGTCCGGATCCAGTCACACAAGCATTCTTATGTCATGGGGTTTTCCTCCTTCGCCCCCCCCCCCTCCTCTCTACCCTACCCCCTCCCTGTCTTTCTTACAACACATCCTGTTTATCTGTCAAACTTTACTCCCAATCTCCCCATGAATGTGACCAAGAGGATTTGCTGTCACTCCTTAAACTTGAGTTTCCCGTTAAATTGCGCCTTCGCCATTTTAATCAGTGTCAAGGGCAGAAGTGATGACACGCTGGTGCGTTTATTAGTGGATGGCCTGCCAGGACATTTATAGAGTCAAACCAATTCCGTGTATTTCAAAGCCTACTGCATCGCGTATTCCGTGACAAGACGGTTGTTTAAATATGCGTGTCGGCTCTGTTTGCATTTGTACACAAAGCGTGTTAAGCATTACTTAATTTGATGTCGACTACCTGCATCACACGTCAGTAAACGCATAAGCAGTGCGTAGACACGACTTAAAAAGCCTCTCTTCCGGCTTAACGCTCAAATAAATGGAATTGTATTCAATCCTTCTCCCTGGCCCGCTTCTGGTAACTATCTTTTCATTCTCAATGTATTACTATTATCTTATTGTCCCTGAGTTTATTTGCTTCCTGCTTGCCTGATACATCTCTTCCGCTCTTGCTGGAGGCATTACGGAATCTTATCGGTCAGATACCATCGCGCGTCATTATCATATTATTATAACAATGATTGTCATCAATGACATCAACGCTTGGACCGCCTAATCTCCTTTACACTTCGAAGACCCGGGTGTCTGCGTTGCGCTGTGTATGGCGACAGCCAAATCGACACTTGATTACAACGATCTTTTTTAATAGCCACGAAGAGAAAGGTCATGTTGTTTTCTAAATGGAATACAGCGTTCTTGCCTAAATGCTTTATATATTATATATTTTCTCTCCCGTGGTTTCCTTCTACAATCAGGAGCAAGGCGATATTTCCGCGCCGTTGGCAAATTTGATGTTTGCGCTTGTTGAAGTCGTTTCTTTGACAGAGCATGAACGAGGAAACGAGGGTACGTCAAGAAGATTACGATGAATCCATTGACTTGCTTTACCCCGGCGCTCCTTAGTCACATAATCATTATTGACTCAGTTGCGGGCTATAAAATCTCATGTTCTCTACACCACTTGCAAATCTGTTTGTATGCTGACTTTAAAGAAAAAAGAAGAAGAAGAAAGAATGATGTGCGTGGACTATCCGAATTTGTAGTCTCTCCTTGTCAAAAAAAAGATTCATGCTATCTTATTGAGACTTGACCCTTCTCACGTCCGACAAACCAACAAATGGAATTAACTGCTGTAAGAATTCGGCAGTTCGGTATCCGCACAGAACTCTTGGTATTTTATGCTATCTTAGGAGCGTAAATGACCCCCCCCCCCCAAAAAAAAAAAGAGGAAAGAAATACACCTATTTATTGTGAGTAATTTGTCGTTTTTAGCTATTAAATCAACTGCTAATTTCTTAACCATTTTTTACTTTTCCCTCTTTGATGATAGCTGGCGGCGTAAAAGCCAGAAGGTAAAAAATGAATGAATCATCAAAGTACTTAATTGATACAGAGATGCATATGATTTTGCTTTGCAAGCAGAAAATCTTGTCTTTACTTATGCCTAGATTATTTTTGGCCTCATAATGGCAGCATAACGCCCCTTTGGCGAGAAAGATACACCTTGGGCGATAGTGAAATACATAGGACTGAAAAGCATCAAATTGCAGATTACTTGTCTTGTACGGTAAATAAAGAAGTTGGCTTTCCTTCCTTTGTCATCAATTAGAGAACATGCTGTCAAAGACAGGATACAAGAAAATAAAGAAAAGCAGCAACAAGGACAACAAAATAATCGGGATTTTGACTTCAGACTGCCATAAATTGTATGTCAATGTCTGTCAAAGATTATGTCAACGTCTTGGCATGATCTTCAGAAGTCTAATAAGAATATCAACAAATCTACCAAGTGGCATGTGATGTGAGAAGTATTCCAAAATCAAATCAAAATCGACATCGAAAAATAAGTTCCAAAATCGCTATTATATAGTTTCATTAATTAAGAGAGCAAAGGTTTCATTAAAATCGCAAAAGTTTGGGTAAAATCAGGCTTCATAATCAGACGTGAAATAAAGGATACGTATAACTAATAGCACGACAAAGGGGCGAATGTTTTGACGAAAAGCGAATCAGTCACAACCACGCATGCGCATTCAAATGAGATGATGACGTCATGGCCCCAGCAAGTCTTATTGACCGATTCGGGTTCGTTGAGGGCAGCAGACATTTCATGGCACTGGGCGCAGCCATAGTGGGTGTCTGAGCCGACCCCCCCCCCCCCTGCTCTCCCCCACCCCAGGCAACATGTTTATCACGCACTTGTAACAAAGGTTCGCGCACTAAGCAAGCATTCGCGTACTCAGTACGAGACGCCCATTGGCTAAAGCAGTTTTCATTCTGCGCGCTAGGGAGAGGGGTGGGGAGTGGGAAGGGAGGGGGGGGGGGGGGGTCGGCTAAGACACCCACTATGGCTGCGCCCATGCCAAAATTACACATAGCGCGTCACAGAATCGGTATAGTCGCCTTTACACCGTATCTAATCTTCTCTCAATTGATCTGTTTCTCTTGACATGAATTAAACAAGCCGTTTGTATATCTCGCATCAGATTGTCTAAATTGAGGTGTAATGCACGTATCTATATACAACTGAATAATTATGCCTTCATAGAGGAGACGGCAATGTTAATATTGCTAAACTATGATATCATAATACATTCTTGTAAAAAAGGAATGAGAGATATGAGAAGCGATGACATCAGCTAATTATACTGTCTAATTTGCCTGTGATTGTTACGTATACATTTTTGCACAATAATTTAGTGGACATACCACAAAATCCTGTAACCTTTTTTTTTAATTACCATAATTCTTTGTCTTAATTATAGTCTCAATGAAATGTTTTGTATTTTATTATTTTGACTTAACTTTTTTGTAAGTTATCAAACTTTATTCTTATTAGTGTCAACCAGATAGTGTGGTGTATATCTTTAAGCAAAGGTATAAAATGGGGAGTTTTGCCGCATTTTAGTGAAACTCGCATATATACTGCATAATCATTATTATAGTGCGGCGGTTCATCACAATCGAACTGAAGAGAATCCCAAAATGTCGGTCGATACTCCCGAGAGAAAGAAAATAGGAAAGAAGAAGAGGAAAAAGAAGGAGAAGACGACAACGAAGCAGAAAGTAATGACCATAGTGGATCCTTGGGGACCATAAAGATTTCAAGTGTGCCCTATTTGTTACTTCGAGGTTATTATGTAGTGTAATTATATGCAAAAACGGTTGAAGTGCATGATAGAGGACATCATTTTGATAACTTGGATAAGGGTTTTTAGTCAACAACGGAGACAGCAAAAAGACACGAAGAACAAATTAAGATTAGTACCGTAGCTTTGAAATGATATTCTTTCAGTAATAAAAACCTAAAAACCGGCATGCTTGCTTTAAACCTAGGTGAGTTTTTTTTTCAATCCCCCCCCCCATCTTGTTTTTTTTTTTTTCTGCGAAGAAATATATTTAACTTTTTTGTTTTGATTTTGCTACCTTGCCAAAAAAAAAAAAAAATGATACTTTCTTTTCGGTTGAATTAAAAAGAGAAATGTTTGATCTTTGGCAAAAGATCCGATTTTAAAATCGAGTTTAATATAGAATATGGGGTGAAAAAAAAAATCCCTTATTCAAGACTTTACGGTCTGTTTAGAATGAATAACATGGTATTGTGTGCCGCATTATGGCGTTAGCTGACTTGTTTACTATTATACGTGCAGGCCGAGTTCCGCAACGAGGCGGTCGACTGCTCGCTAAATTTGCCCTGAAAATTCTCACAGACGCAGATGTGTGCACACTTTTTGCAGGAAAACTGCGCAAATACAACCTATGAAAAATTTACCATGCTAATCTTCAGATACTTTTCGTTCGGATGGTACCACTTTTGCAAATTCTGAAAGACTATGAGTATCTGAAATCTGTCGCGACATGAACGCTTTGAGAAATAAAAATTATCAGACATCGACGTTCGTGATTTGCTGCGTAGCTGTAGCGCAGGCATGGGTATAGCTGGTACTACACAACAAAGTGCGTGGTGAGCGGGCAACGCGATTTCTCGTACGCACCTATTATGGTTACGACATGGGGTTTGATTATTCGAAAAGCGTGCGGTGCGGTGTCATGTGACATTAATACTTCGTAAGTA
Organism: Diadema antillarum; assembly: GCF_040938485.1. Taxonomy (NCBI): domain Eukaryota; kingdom Metazoa; phylum Echinodermata; class Echinoidea; order Diadematoida; family Diadematidae; genus Diadema; species Diadema antillarum. Next base: position 55,195 of record NW_027272257.1, read on the forward strand.
CGTTCGGCGAGCCGCTGTGCGAGTTCATCTACCATAGTATGAAAGGCAGTTTACTGTAGAATATAAGCTGTACGACAGCAGGCTCATATGAATTAATGTTGCAAAAAAAAAAAAAAAAAAAGACCACCTGAAAATTTCAGCGTCGGAAGGTCTGGGTAATGGATTGCCTTAATTAGGCCGCAATGCACTAGGAAAAACAAAAAATAACAAAACGGAACACAATGGAGGCAATCCTCATAAAAAAAACCCTTATCGACAATCACCATAATTATGTTCCAGTTTTTAAAGGGATAAATCAACTTTATATTAGAGTAAACCACCATGTATACCTTTATCTGTCATTATCACATTAAGTTTGTTTTAAAAAAAAAAGGGAAAACAAAACGCTGTAATACTGCATGTGCTATATACCAATGTTCCAATAGGAAATGATGATTATCGAAACATTTAGCTTGAATAAACGCCTTGTATTTTCCGAAGTGTTTAGTACTGGTATACTGTAAAAACATCGGTGTTAGATTTAACACCATGGGTGTCAAATTCAACACCGATCAAGTGTTGATAGAGGACCACACCCACAGGTGTAGAAAATGTATTGTGATGGTGTTGAAAAGTGTTCACCTGGCACTTCGTGGTGTTAATTTGACACTGTATCTGGTGATATTTTGACACTGTGCTTGTGTGAATTCAGTAATGACACCGCATGGTGTTGATTTGGTATTGCTGGTGTTAATGTCAATGGTATAACACCCGTCCAGCTTCAATAGGAGACCACACCAACTGGCGTTACTGTGGTGTAAATGTGTTTACACATTTGTAATTTGTTCATTTTTTTTTGGAAAATTCTTGATCGTCTTGTTGAAGTTCAAAATCAACAAGAAGTGCAGTTACTAAGAAACTTTTCAAAAAAAAAATTATATTTCGAAATGACACCCGGAGGTGTTAATCTAATACCATAAATGAGCACCGAAAATTCAACACCAGCTCGGTGTTTCATATTTAACACCGGACTTTTTGCAGTGTAATTTTCTCTTTTCTGTCATGTTTTTAAGATGAAATTACTGTAAGTCGTCACCGAGGACTGTATTTCTCTTCATGCTAGTGGAATCTTGTAGTAATTCTATGGATTGAAGCACTGTAAAATCAATTTTATATTGTGGTTTCTTCTCCTTTTCGTTTCCCTTTTTTTTTGCGGGGGGACGGGTATTGCATCTATAATAGATGCAATAGATGCAATTATAGATAAATAATTTATCTATTTATTTAGCTTTAAGAGTTCAGTAACCTCAAGGACAATTTTTTTTTTTGGATAATGACCATCTTTAACCTTCAACCCGCTGCGCAGAAATGTGTGTCTTTCGAAGTAAGGATTAAAATATTTCTGCGAAATGTCTCTTTTCATTTTTTCATTCATTCATTCACCTTGTCTGTATCTAATATAGTTTATTGATTAGTTTCGTATAATCTTTTTTTTTTCCGGTTTTCTTCCGGTCACTGCTCATATACCATGACCAAATTAGCTTTAAAGAATACTTTATGGACAGAGGCAATGAAGTAATGGCGATAATAATGCCTCACATGTGAGGCTTGCGTGTCCCATTTACCTTTCACAAAGATTAATATGAAATCAATTGAACTTCTTGTATCCTTCGCAACAAGATTTAATTGTGTTCTAATAAGCCAACATTGATCCAGCTTGTGGGTAAAGTGTGTTAGTAGCTGAGGTATCGGCCAGAAGCATAAATTTCACAACCCCCTTTTTTTGTGCAAAAACCAGTGGTATACGTAGATTTGTGAGTTACACAGTAGCCGACAAAAAACATGAAAAACATCCAGATTTCACTATCTTGTTTTATATCTGATTTTGGTTAAACTTTTATATCATTTCTTTCGTTTGATTTTTATTACATCAAAACAACGTATCAGAGTTCACTTTATTAATATAGGGTGGAATTGCAGTTTCAGCTGCCTATAAATGCAGTGTTCTGTGGACACTGCAATGCCTTTAGGCGAACTTCATTCTACATTACGAATTTTATTATCCACACGCAAAGTAGGCCTACTAGTTTAGGGGGTAATTGTGCAGTCTGTCATTGTACCTCTGTTGTCGCGGGGGATCGTGCCTGTACTAGCGGGATAAATCCTATACATCCTGAACGCGCTGAAATTAGAACGAACGAACGAAACCATTTCGACAGCTGTAAATTATTCATAAATATGTTTCCTCTATATTGCTCTGAGGGAGTTTCCGTAGGGAGTTGCAGAAACTCGCAGATTCCGTGCGGCAAAGTACCTTTAAGTTTACCTTTAGCGTGAGGGTCATTAATCGTTGATAGGCCTACGCCTATTTTTTTTTTCTCTCATTCATATTTGGATATCCCTGTATACGCGCTATGCGATAAAGCACTATACATTCCACCTTCCTGATATGATACAGCTTACTAGCTCCAGTCAACAGCCCTTTGTAAACATCGTTACGGGTAAATTATCGCACCATTGTCATATCAGACACCGCTCGAATTGCGCTATTTGACGACCTGCCAAACACATTTTGCACACATGCAAAACCGTCTGTACCACACATGATATAGATGGCTGCTCTAGTCTTTGCTGCAATAGACCGCCATTCTCAGACACGTTGATTACCATTGCTTCTTCTTCTCCTTCACAAACATCATCATTATCATCATTTTCTACTTCTTCATGACACTTTTTCTCTCCTTAAAACTGTCTAGCAGATGACATTGATGACTGCGTGTGTATGACAAGAAGACGTAAGGATGGCGACTATATTTCAAGGTTATAAGAAAATACTTTAAGGAAAATCAACCACAGCGTCGTTACTTCTATTTGGCTACTGCATGCGTGTAATGTAAACAATCAAGGTCGCCATTGTTGTCGCGTTTCGGGAAAAAGACCGTTTCGGGAAAAAGACGTATTTCGGGAAAAAATGCCGATGTAGTGGCTGCGCGGATATAGACTAACTGTCGCACGCGGACGTGTCTATTTTTAAGTTGCTCGACTGTATGTATGGCAGAAAAGCGATCGATTGACAGAAATCTTTAACGCGAACGATGACGCAGGACAAGCGGCTTTTCCGCGCAGATTTTCGGCATTACGGATCGCTGTCCGCTTGGTAAACACGGCATGGATACGAGATCATCTTCCCCTGCGCGCCGAATCTCAAGAGTCCTGAGCAGACATGTCTGATGCAGCACCTCATCCATTTTATTCGATGGAACGAGCTGATTGTTTCCACGACTTCACCCGTTGTCTTTAGAAGCAATCCAAAGCAACTGACAAAGAGTACAGCTTACTTTGATGTAATCCTAACATTTTAACAAAACAAATTGATCCTTGTAAATCACTGTTCCTGAAACAACATCTAAACTATCTGATTACTGTGACGTTAACTATAAAAACTTGAGGTAACGCTTTCTCTTTTTTTCTTATAAAGTTTCAAGGGGCCTAATTTAAAAAGCAAACAACTCGATTCGCGCGTTATCTCAACGACACAAATACCCTTCCACCCACATACACAGTCACGCCAGTACACTCTCAATATTGGACACAAACAAACACACGCGCAAAACACATCGTTGTATTACTTCCCGACGTGATCTGTTGAAACGGCGGGCTCGCCACGCAACGCACGTACGCCATTTTCTTCGTTCAAGTTCAAAGACAACGCTCACAGCTCACAGCATGCATGAAGTCTATTACAATTGCGAATGCTTGTAAAGGGACCCAGCCTCCCCTCCCCAACTACTCGCTCGATCCTCACCCCACCCTGTGCACACGACCGCATGATTCGGTTTCTTAGGATACAGCGCCACCTACTGAGACAATTTGGTCCAGGACTCTCAGTCGAATCAATACTGTCGTACATGATTGTAATACGTTTCGATGACGCGTTGCGCGCGATTGCGTAACGATGCGCGGAATACACGCTGCGATTTAATAGGTTGCTTGTTTCTTTTAATTTGATACGCCGACATTTTCAATTTGTTCGAAAGCAAACGAAGTGAAATCGTCATTAGTACGACGTGATAAAAGAGCTGTTTTGGGACCAAAATGTGAAAGAATGAAGATATGATAGAAAATGAGTGCAGTTCCTTGTTTTTTGGTATGCTTTTACAATATTCAGAAACAATGGCAATTCGCTGATGAATCTAAATGCAATATTGATGAAAGACGGGTGTGAGAATATTTTAAAACATTTCTACATCTATGACAGAGTAATAGTTATACAGTTTTGTTTTTACAATCAAAGACTCAAACGTTTTTCGAACACTCTCTTATGAAAGGAAGCATTACTAGAATTATCCTCTCCCCCCCCCCCCCAACAAAAAAAAAAGTCTCCTGCTTTTGTCGTCTAATGAAAGGAAATTTGGGAGCGAAAAAGTAGGTTTTTATGCCTCCGCCACGAAGTGGTGCCGGAGGCATTATGTTTTCGGGTTGTCCGTCCGTCCGTCCGTCCTTCCGTCCGTAATCAATTTTGTGGACAGCGTAACTAAACGTTTGAGGTATCCTAATGAAACTTGGCATATATGTATGAGTGGGCGAAGTTGTACCTACATGTATCAACTTGTAGGTGCACATGCTCAAGGTCAAAAGGTCAAGGTCAAATGGTCAAAATTTCTCTATTTCCCCCATATCCATGTAATGTTTGAAGGTATTTTCTTGAAACTTGGTGTATATGATGTACTATCAAATAAAAATTCTCCAGAGAGAGTTTCGGATTTTGAGGTCAAAGGTCAAGGGTCAAAGGTCAAGTCAAAATGTTGAAATTGTGTTTCTTCATATCTCGCAAATGGTTCAAGGTATCGTCGTGGAACTTAGTATATATGCATGTACTGACTGGCAGTGATTATCTAGAGAATTTGGGGGTCACGGGTCAAAGGTCAGGGGGTCAAAGGTCAAGGTCAACTCCTCAAAATGTGACTACTTACCTCATATTTATGCAATGCCTGCAGGATTTTTCTTGAAAATTGAAATGTACATGTATTACCCAACAGATATTCTGTGAGAAGTTTCTTGCCAAAAGGTCAAAGGTCAAGTGCAAGTGCTAAATTTCACTTCTTCCTCCATATCTCGAAAATAACTCAAGGTATCACCATGAAATTTATTACATACTGATGCATGTTCTACCTAACAGTGATTCTCTTTAGAACTTTAAGGTCAAAGGTCAAGGGTCAAAGGCCAGGTTTAAATACTAATATTTTACCATTTGATACTGAAATTACACTTTTTCTCCATACCTTGTAAATTACTCAATGCATAAACTTATAAAAGGGTCAGAAGTCAAGTAAAAATCCTCAAATTCCCATATACCTGCATTCTGACAACCTAGTCATTCATCCAATTAAACCCAATGCAAGGAAAGTGAACATTCAGCACATTTGTGACAAACCTGTCATTTTAATATTTTGCCAATATATGAAACTGTCATCACACATTGTCAAGACATTGTACTATAGACCTATCAGGAGAACCACGCATTATGGCGGAGGCATACCAGTCGCCGTAGCAACATTTCTAGTCGAGCTGTTATTCTGTTTTTAAACGTAGATTGCTTCGAAAAGAAAATTAAACGGACGTTTCGCCATCAAATTTGACGTGATGTAGCCTATCATTTAACAACGGATTGTCATGTTTGAATGATTGGGGTTTTTCCGTTGATATTTTTCTTGGCACTTCCTCAATATTTCTTAATAAAAAATGATACAAAAAGATGTTGTTTATTTTATTTTCTACGGAATGTTCTCGCAATAAGAAAAAGCATTGTGACGATAAAATTGCATGTAAATTTTAATTTGTGTCAATAATGAAAGAACGCCATTGAGTGTTCAAGAGAGCAAAAAAGAGGGGGGGGGGGGAACACATGAAGGCATATGCATACAATATCATGCATACACACTCACTCACGCACACACACACACACACACACTCGCAAACATAGACACATCTGCTTTACTTACATCCTTTAGCTAACGATGATTTGTGTGTACCTGTTTGACATTTTATGTTTTGAAATGTATGAATAAAAAAATACACATTTATACTTTTTAATCAGACCAGTGGACTCTCGTTGCGTTGTCGGTGCTCTCTTCTCTTTCATTTCTCTCTGTTTTGTGTTGGTGTGTACATACACGCTTGTCCAGGTGTAGGCCTACACTGCAAAAAGTCCGGTGTTAAATAGTGAACACCGAGCTGGTGTTAAATTTTCGGTGCTCATTTATGGTGTTAAATTAACACCTACGGGTGTCATTTCCAAATTTTAAACTGTTTTTTGAAGAGTTTCTTAGTAACTGCACTTCTTGTTGATTTTTTATCTAAACAAGACGATCAAGAATTTTACATTAAAATACTAGATTTTTGAAAAAATGTGAAAATAAATGTACACCAAAGTAACACCAGCTGGTGTGGTCCCTTATTGAAGCTGGACGGGTGTTAAACCATTGATATTAACACCAGCAAATATCAAATCAACACCATGTGGTGTCATTTTTTAATTAACACCAGTACAGTGCCAAAATAACACCAGGTACAGTGTCAAATTAACATCACGAAGTGTCACGTGAACACTTTTCAACACCATCACAGTGCATTTTTAACACCTGTGGGTGTGGTCCTTTATTGAAGTTTGATCGGTGTTAGATTTAACACCCGTGGTGTTAAATCTAACACCGATGTTTTTACAGTGTACTTGCGTGCGTGTTGTGTGTGTATAAGTGTGTGTGCGCGTGCGTGCGCGTGCGCGTGCGTGCGTGTGTGTGTGTGTGTGCGTGTGTGTGTGTGTGTGTGCGTGTGCGTGTGTGTGTGTGTGTGTGTGCGTGTGTGTGTGTGTGCGTGTGTGTGTGTGTGTGCGTGTGTGTGTGTGTGTGCGTGTGTGTGTGTGTGTGTGTGTGTCAATTTTTCTTTTGTGGACCTATCCCAACAACCATCTGCTTTCCTATATATAGGTTCCCCGTTACATATCTTTCAATTTCAAATAATAAAATATGGCGTACAAAGTAGGCCTACTATAGACTGATTTACGTCTCCTGTACGTGTATACTGTAATTTCGACTGCAGGGTTTCCCGCCCAATTTTGTCAGAGTTGCATTCGATTAAACGATGCGGTCATCCATGTTAGAGTGACTTTAGATGATCACCGAGATCAACATTCACTATAGTTCATTCAATCAAAATATCATCTGCATAACGTTATGATTGTCTCACATGAACGTGTAAAACGCGCGTAAACGTGAAACGAATCTAAAACCTATGTCTGAATGTATTGTATTAGTTCATTCTCAATTTTTTGCTAATGCCAGAATGCTGTGTGATGTGTGGATGTATGTTACGAATGTAATTGGTGGAAAACTCGGTAAATGAAATAAAATTAACTGAACTGAAATGGAAGTCGATTTTGTTTTCATCCTAAAGGCCTAACCATCTTGATTACTTTCAAAATACATGTACTACTAACATATGTGTTGGTACATTGTAGTACATTTTAACAGTACATCTGCCATAATGATTACGTGCTAAAAATATACACATAAATTCTGTATGCACACACATGCACATAGACACACGCAGAGATATACACTCACATGACGATATGATGTACACCGCGGAGACAGACGAAATATGTCTTGCATTGTTAGGTATGTGCATTCTCACGCGTCATTGAATTTATTGTCATACGACAAAAGCGCCAAATCCCATCGGCGGAGGTGAGGATGAAAAAAAAAAAGTAGAAAGCGGCCTACCGTCTGCTCTTGTATAAGCGGGCATGAGCCGTGGAAGGATATTCAACTACCAGCAATTCATTCAAAAGGACTGAAATATGCATCAAGAAATTTATAGCACTTTGTCCCATTATTGACATAAACATCTTAAAGTCGAATACTTCTCCATGTTGCGTTTTAGCTCCGACGGATATAAAGTCAAATGAAATGGACAGAACAAAGGTGCCTTCTCCTCTGAAAACGAACAAACAAACAAAAAATAACACAAAAATCAAACCGAACAATATCAGTAATTCACGACAGCATACGAAACTAATAAAAATAATAATAATGATAATAATAATAATAATAATAATAATAATAATAATCTTCATCTTCTTGTCCGACGTTAAGGAATCTTTAACGGTTCTGCGTGTTTGGATTGGGAAAGAAGATAATCACGACTCCAGGTTCAAATTATACCTTTTAGAGAGTCTTTTTTTTTTTGCTTTTTATAAGGAGCAATAGCTATTTTAACCTGAGGACGAGATTACCTTCTCTGAATAATTTCCCACCTCCAACAAATCGTATGAAATATTTTTTTTTTCATTTTCAGTCTCTGTCTGTCTATTTGTTTATCTCTTTTTCTCAGTCTCTTAGATAATAACAAAAATGATCACACCAAGCATTAGTCACGCCGTGTGTTATTGCATCTAGAAAAACAGAGGTGACACTTTATACGATTTCACAGCGGCATGCCTTTAAACTGTTTCGACACCTACTCTCAACGTGCTGATGTAATCACATTATCATCATTCCCGTTTTGATCATCCTCAGACCTTTTGGCGAAAGGAAGATTATTATTTCGCTCCCCGGATTTTTTTTTCTTTGTGCTCCCACCCCCCCCCCCCCCCCCGACTCCCTCCCTCCTTGCTACATGGCATCATCGCAATCGAATTAGTGTTTTCGTCAGGCCTCCAATTCGTAGCGTCGCAGGAAATCTAATTAATATGGAATGAAAGATTACATCTCTTTCTCCCGCCAAAAATAAAAAAAGAAGAAAAAATAGTGTTTATTGCAGTGGCGCGGTTATGGAAAGACACGCCGCATCTAAATTAACGACCTAACAATTTGTGACTCGAGCTTCTGTATCTTTTTACGATCGAAGCATTTGTAAACTATCAAAGACTTTGATAGATGATATGTAGATTACTGACGTTTGGATGATATTATGAACACTTTGGATAGGCCTACATAACTATGCTATAGCTGTGATAGGCGACAAATTTCGTTGTTGAAATGAAATATAAATAATTGCCTTGGAAAGCCCCCTTTCAATCGTTTATAATCGATAACAATGCTACGAGCCGGTCTAATCTAAAAGAAAAAAGAAAAAAAGGTTAATAAATCATTACATTTAACTTCAACAGAAACAAATCTTTTCTATGCTACACGATTGATTAAGAATACAGCTATCAAAAAGGAAAAGAAGAATACAAAGAAAAATGGCGCTACTAAAGATACGACGCTGCATTGTACAAGGTGGTAATCATGAGCAACATGCATGACTGTGTGAATGATCTTCCTAGACCACATAACCGCAATGAATATGCAAGTTATTGTTAGTATTGTTTGATCGTTTGTTCAGTACACATTAAAACAATGTCCTGGAGGATTATACTTCCTGATAGCAGTTACAAAACCCGAGTCGAACTTTGACCTCTTTTATTCCTAACGCACAATAGCGCGAGCAACGCACTTCCTCCTGTAGAATACTTTAAGAAGAAATCCACACTCCAAAATTTTATTAATTTCACAAGAAAGACAAAAAAATCCCTGCAGGATAGTGCAAAAATAATCAAAATCGGATAAGAAGTAAGAAAGTTATAACATTTTGATGATTTTTTTGTTTTTGTTTTTGAGGAGGGGGGGGGGACACTTTTTGACCAGTCGTTATGAATGTTCAGATTAGCAAGTTGATGATAATAATGCTCTCACAATATCTAATTCATTTCATATACAGAGTGATTAGAATCTCATATTTCAGCTGCATAATGTAAATCTTGCCTTAAAACCACCCAAATTAATAATAAAAAAACCCCAAATATTAACTCTGATATATTTTGGTAAGGGAATATGCTTTTTCCTGTATTTGCTAAGCATTACAATTTCCCGAATTTCATCATAATAACACACATGAACAATATTTATTGTGAGGGCATGACTGGTGTATGCGTGAGCATGGCTATAGAACCAGGGAGGTGGAAGGCTCTTTCCACCTCCCTGCTAGAACAAGATAGGTGATCTCTTTTTACCTCCGTGGTAAAACTTAGCTATAATGGATAAATCTGAGGTGTCGTGTACAACAGAGAATTGTGGCTTGATGTTGCCATGGTTACAATTCTAGTGGGTAGCAATTGTTGTATAAAATGACCATTCCCATACATTTCAGACCTGTCACTTATACACATGCTGAAGTAATGACGTTTTTTTTTTATAAACTTGAAACGAAAAACTAAGTAGTAATTTCAATATTACAAGATAGGTCTCTAAGAAAACGTATATAGGGAGCTCAATGGCGGTTGTAAAACAAAGCGTGTTTATATCGCAACGGCCATGCATAATTAAAATAGGTACTGTGATCTTTAAATGAGAAACGTAAGAGTTCAAGTCGCTGTGATAGTAGAAAATATTTAAGATAAAAACAACAAAAACCAACAACCAGCAACAACTGTAACGACTGGTATTGAGCAGGTTCTACAAGGGCTCTCTGTGATTAGGCAAAATGGCGCTTTTCAAGTCGTACTGATATCGCACATGGCTTTTGGTTTCACCTCACAGTCGGGCCATGCTGCTTGAATCTTTGGTCACACGATACCTTCTCAAAAAGCGACGTTTTCGATGGACATCTTATCCAATCCAAAGAAGTCATTGCACTCTTCTTATGACTGGAGCGCCCCCTTCCACATTTCTAACGTTTCACGAAATAATCATGGTGCTTCGCAGTTTGTTATGAAGCGCCCAGCTCGTTTGACTATGGAGCTAACACATGTGTTACAGCTCCACGGTTTGGTGAGGTAACTTATGCATTGTGTGCATCAGCGTCAGAAACTTGTGTAAATTCTATACTCCACTATACACCACCACCCTTTCTCCCCCATTATCTCCTTTTCTCTCTTGTTGTACTTTTGTTTTGTGTTTTGTTTGTAAATACATATTTTATCAAACACCAGCATAATAGTATATTGTCTCTGACAAACAAGAGGAGTGTATACGGACTCGGGACCAGTAATGAAAGATTACAAAAAATGAAAGCAAACTGAGGCCACGTCATTATGCACGGTATTCATACAGTGACTATCACATGTTAATTACCACTTTGACGTCACATCTAATTAGATACTACTTGTAACCCTAACTTGGGGACTTTATATCAGCTCTCTTCAATTTGCCACGTGACCGAGCTATCATTGGTCAATCCTTGCACATGAATTTTACTCTCGACTTTCTTCCTCCGTTTAGCGTTGTTTTGTATAATATTTTGAAGTTATTTTGTTGTTGATGATAAGATAATAATGTACCACCGAATAGAATGATATCAGTAGTTGTCATCAAAGGCCACCGCACACTACACTATCAGACTGGTTGTTAAGTCTTAAGCCAAGCTGGGTCTTAAGACCAGTCGTACGACCGGACACCGCACATTATACGACCGAACCTTACGAGTAGGCTTAAGACTGTAAGCGTGCGCTTGCATTTTACTGCATTGTGAATGGCTGAAAGCCTACGACCGGTCGTAGAAATTCAGCATGTCAAATCTCTACGACTGGCGCTAAGACCTAATCGTACGACTAGAAAATGGCAAGACTGTGACGTTACACTTCTAGTCTTAAGGTCTTAAGACCGGTGAATCGGGGCAAAATCGTGTAGTGTGCGGCGGGCTTTAGACGTATCAAAATAACATCACTGCCATGCTGCACGCTGCCGACAGCCACCGTCATTCTATAACCATGTGCAAACGATAATGGTGCTCCCGAACATTAAATTTGCGTAATGCAAATGGACAGAGAATAGCAATGTGTCGATATCATTAAACTTCAGCTTTCAATTTCAATTGTTAAGGGTCTAAGACAGAGATCCAGAAGTCAACTATTTAAGGCGATGAAAACGAGAAAATCCGTGCTTAGGGGATAAACTGAGGGCTATACGCTTTGACATCTTTGGCGCATCAATTGCAATCCAGGGAGCTAAGTGAGGATAAGCTAAAGAAAGAGTAATAGCATTGGAAAGTGCTTAGCTCTAAATCGCTTGTAAGCGCTTGACAAACAATCAAAATCTTAAAGTTCGAGAGAATACATGGTGTTAGAAAGGGGAGAAAAAATAGAGACAATGACTTAATATGCAGCATTTTTGTGGTTGTACAATGGTCATTGTAATTCTTCGAAGGGTTCATTCGGCATGGCGCAACAGACTATGGGACGCCAAGTGTCGCATGGCCTTTTTCGTTACAAAATCAGTCAGTTCGTTGACGAAGTGACCATTTCGTTAACGAAATGATTGTTTCGTACACGAAATGTTCATTTTGTTACGAAATGTCATTTCGTTACGAAGACGTTATAAGACTTTAAAGTTCTTTTTGTTGATCCCCATTCACATGAAATAATAAAATGTTCTTTAAGTTTGTAGTTGTATGTGTCTTTGTATTTTTATGTATTTTACGATGAATGAAATAAACTGAACTGAACTGAACTGAACTGAAATGTCATTTCGTTACGACGACGAAATGACTGATTTCGTAACGAAATAGGCCAAGCGACGTTTGGCGCCCCATAACAGACGGACAGGAGATGCTTTGGGCGGAAGATAGTCTGCCATGGTCCGGTGCATTGGTGAGGACGGATGATTGGATCGAATCCCAGCATTTACAATGTCTACGACATCCAAATGCACCATGCATTGTGTTCACATTCATTTTCACGTCACCTTGCAACAATGTCGTAAATTTAACAAAAACAAAAAAACACCATCACCACCACCAGCAGCAACAACAAAACAAAGGTTTGCCGCGCAATAAGTGAAATGTCCGAGGTATTGTTATCATGCATGGTTATTATTGGTTATATGTATTAGAGATTGAGTATAACACACCCTAGTGTTACTACATGTAATATTGATGGATGAAAAGAATAGGAAAATTAAAGAATAGGATGAAAGTGAGAGTACATGTGGAATGGGGTTAAACACACCCCTCCTCCTTGCCAAATCGGAAATGTGAACCGAACAGTGTTAATAATTATATTTGTCGATGTGCAAGAACGTTGAAACTTTTTGATGAAATATGCAAATGGTTGAAAAGAACAAATCTAATCACAAATGATAATTACAAAACCCAACAAGGTCAGAAATTTATCAGCGGTTGAAACTTCGAACATCAAGTAAGAAATGAAGAAATGTTTATACATGTATATCAAATAAATTCTGAAGTTATCTTTGAATTCGGAATAACGATCAGACTGGTTAAAATGTACTGGGTATTTTGATTCAATTGTCCTTTTTGAAGGTTTAATAAAAATGATTGTACAATCTGGAACCCCTCGTGGACTTTGCTAGCAATTCGGGTAGAACAAACAAGCGTAAACTGTAAACAACGTTGAAGAACTCTGTGTAAATAGTAGTTGAAAACAAACGATACTGATAAAAGAAAAGAAGTATATAGCCATACCGACGCCTCTCGTACCTTACTAAAGTATCGCGCGATGCACAGAGCACCCAACTGAGGCGAACGTGACTTGCTACGGCATACCATTGCGTCTTGCCATAAGGGAAGTACTCTATTCAGTAACCTCAGAGTTATGACAAAAACGCAGACAAAAAAGGCGTGTCAAATGTTTAGTGAGCCTGCACGGAAGAAGATTGAGAGGGGATCACTGCAGGATCTTCTGGCTCTCTACTGACCAAAAGCAAAAACAAAGTTTGCAAAAATATGTGGTAAAAACACAAAATTAAGTGATACGCGTCATCACAGTGTCATTTTAAGCCCTATACGTATTTGTCTGACAATCACCGCAATTTTGTTTGTCCTGTTCGTGTATTGTTTGCGCGCTTCCTTCCTTTATCTTAGCAAACATCGAATAACACAGATGCATATCATGATTATCTTGGACTTACTTGATCTTTACTTCATCGTTTTGAATTCTAATATTTCGTAACCCCTTATTCCGCGTCTATTATATCCTCGCTAAGGATAAGTTCTATACGTATATTTTCACTTGTATAATGGTAGCAAAGACCGTCTGAATGTTCATAAATATCATCGCAGCCTATTTTGTCAGGAAATTAAAGTTAGAATGAAATAGAGACTCGATAAACGGGATGTAAGCACTGAAATGTCGCTACGAAGATGGCACAGAGCTAGATGTGCGCGACTCTGCCTGCAGTTCGGTACCAAATAACTGCATGAACGGAGTGGTGACGTGTCGACAGTTTTTAGGCGGAAACGTGTTGCCACTTGCAATTTCAGTCCATGGTAATAACGACATCGATCAGATCAACAAAACAGATTGTGGCGATTTTTTTTTTCTATTCCGCAATAGTCTGTCTCCCTGCGACCATAAACTATACAACTACGTCTAGCCATTGGCGTGCCAATATTGATAAAAATGAATAATAAATGGTCAATATCAACAGTAGATTTGCGCTGAATTCTTGGATTAGAAACAGTACCATAAGCTCGTAGATAATGAATGCATTGAGTCATATCTTCTGTCTACTAAGGAAAACACGGACACAACACGAAGAGAAATGAAGACATGAACATGGAAAACATGCTGTCATTTTTGCTTCCTGTGTATTATTCAAAATAATGGATGATCAATTTCAATCATCAATTTGTTTATTCTGTCGGAAAAAAAATGAAAACAAAGATCAAACCAAGTTTGAACACGAAGATAATACACAAAAACGCAACAGCAAAAGACAACATGGAGACGCAACATGGGAACATGGTAATACGGACACGGATACAGAACGCGGAGGTTATTGCACAAAGATGCAATACAGGCATTAAGACACAGACACGGAAACACAACCCGAAATCACTACATGATCATGATGAAATGAAGGAAAGACACCAGAGACATAAATACACAGACACGCACATGGAGACAAAGACACCGAAACACAACATAGGGAAATAAAACGAGCATAACACCGAAACAAAACAGAGAATGGGAAGAGAAAGAGAGGGGTAGGGGTAAAGAACTGGAATGGGAGACGCACGGAGGGGAGGGGGGGGGGGAGAGGCTGGAGGGGTGGGGGTGGGATGGAGAGGGGTTGGGCGGAGGAGGCGCTCTCGATCGTCGGCTGACCAGTGCAAGACCGCCGTACTGAGTCGATGATTATTGTAGACAATGGCTAGAGACCTTAGAAGACGAATCACCTTAACAATCCCTCTCTGAATCTCCGGTAATCCTGTAATCTACGTCAGAATATTTTAACAGTGAGTCTCCTTCAATGCAGCTATTATTAAATCAAACGATTTTGTCGCTGTTACCTACAGTTACGTTGCCTGTAGTAACGGTAACCCGTACGTGAATATAATCATATATATATATATATATATATATATATATATATATAATATATTATATGAGAATGAATTGGAATTGAGATCAAATACAATAATAACAATAATAATGATACATGAATTATACGATAACTCAGTTGTTAAAAATATGACAATCATTATCACAAAACTGCGATGTAGGTCTTTGAATATAATATACACGTATATACATTTTTTTTTCATACTGGTTAATGTAATCATTCCCTTATTGAATAATAACAAATGCGTGTTGTTGTTGTTGTTGTGTGTTTTTTTTTTGGGGGGGGGGCGGAGGGTCGTCGTTTCAAAATCAAACTTGGAATCAACACTAGCCAAATTTTTACATATGGATACAGTATAAAATGAAAATATATGAAGCCTATACTTATAGACACAAAATGTGTTTGTAACATGATACATTATATTTGTCTTTATACCTGCATAATATGAGTGTTTATACAAACATACAGGCTCGACACACAGAGTAGAATTGAGTGAGTTATGAACAGACGCATATCGCACAGTCACACAGAAAACATCAAGATATACCAACGGTTACACAGAAGATACAGACAATTAATGGAGCCCATACAGCAGTAAGATATGGGATCTTCAGAAAACAACTGGAGAAAAGCATTTTTTAAACTTTTTTTTTAATGCGAAGGCGAAAGACTATCTAAACAAGAATATTCCACAGCGCATTGAATTCCATGACACGAATGAATAATCATCGTGCGTGATTAACAGACAAGACGCTGGTTGAGCGGTATGTTTACTTTTTTTTTCCTTAGGCGTTCTACTGTTGGCGACTGATATCTTTAAATCACCAATGCAAACAATAGTACTGGCAGCCATAATATAATGACAAAATTAATGGAATGTCGATATACCAGTCATTGTTAGCTTATTCAGGACGACCTCGAGACACAACGAACAAAGGAAATACGGGCGTATCTTGAATCTTGAAATGAATCACGCTTCCGTAATAGGGGTAAAAGAATCGATATGGGCGATTTATACGCATAATACAGGTTACATTACAATCTACGTGCCTCAACGGTAGCAACAAGTTTAGAACAACTAGTTCACTATTGCAGGCAGTACTAAGCAATCACATAATTTGTTTCACAGTTACAAGTAAAGTCGATATTTGGAGCATACAGCGATAGATACACAGACCGTTCTAAACAGCACGTAAGGTACTGCCCAACAATTTACTCATTATTAACGACCGAAACTACGTCTACAGCCGGTATCAAACTCGCTGGTAATCGCTTTCTATAAGGTCATCCGTGTCATCCCTTACAGTCTTTTGTCTTGTTTTGTATGTTTTTATTAGTCGATCGAAACAACGTGCTTTTAATAAACCATTGCATCTCGCTTTGGTCCATGCGCGGAGCTTATACCGCACTGATCTGTCCCCTTGACATTTTATTCGAACTGATATAAGAACCTCCGTACTTTTGATGGGCGTGTATGTGTGTGTGAG
Organism: Diadema antillarum; assembly: GCF_040938485.1. Taxonomy (NCBI): domain Eukaryota; kingdom Metazoa; phylum Echinodermata; class Echinoidea; order Diadematoida; family Diadematidae; genus Diadema; species Diadema antillarum. The sequence continues at coordinate 72,005 of NW_027272257.1, forward strand.
TGTGATGTGTGTTTGTGTGCGTGTGTGTGTGCATGTGAAAGTGTGCATACATTTGTAGGGGATTGTATGTCTGTCTGTGTGTGTTGTGTGTGCTTGTGAGAGAGAGAGACCGCGTCATATTTCGTCATGCGAATCATATTTCGTCGACAGACACGCTTCATCAACGATTCAGCAACAACTCGTCGATACAGTAATGACATCGGCCACATGACACGTAACTAACACTAAATGAAGTGTGCGGTATATTATTCCCATTATGAGTTCTAAGGTTGATCTAACCTTTGCACGGACAGCAAGATCACAGACCGACAAGAAAAAAAAAGGAAGCTTTTGACTGGAACTAAGCCTAGCAAGGAGAAAGAGAGAGGTGTGGGTGGGGTGAGTTGGGGAGAGAGAGAGGAAGAGAGTGAGAGAGAGTGAGAGGGAGGGAAACCTGAACACATTAGATTAAAATTAATGCCTGTGAAGTTTTTAAAGCGAAGGCACAAACACAGCGAGCATGAAAAACACGTTAGCAAGCCCGGGGAACCCGAAGCAGAGCGAGAAAAACAAACAAACAAACAAACAAACAACACAACACAACTTGAATTTTTTTTTTTCATTCACTTCCATTCAAATAATACCAGAAACATCAATTCACTTTGGCATTACTGCACAACATAACAGAATACATTCCTTTAACAAAAATAACAATTGAGAAATACATTTCATTTTTTTTTTTTTGATTAAGCATGGCACATACCAATACAATCACACACAAAACACACGCACACGTCTTAGAAAATAGAAAAATAGAAATACGTACATTATACGTGCTCGAATTATTACAACGGAAAGGACTTGCATCGGTTCGAAATATAATTACTGATTTGAATTTTCGACGTTCGTTACACACTATATAAGTGTTATATTCATGTATACTATTTGTATCATCATATTCTTATAACTGAGTGAAAAACCCACTAATATCAATATAATGGTATCAATTCCGGGGATGCCAACTGACCCCACTAATTTAGCAGTAAGACGGACGACCCCGACCGGTCTGCCAGTTCCCAAATATTCAGAAACTTTCCTCGACCTCTGCTGGCGCCTGCGGCAAGTCGCAGTTCCTTTTGAGAAGCCACACATAACAATAAAAAGGGAAACGAAAATCCGCATTAGTATAACATGACGTGTATAAGCTCTCGGAGTAAACGTACCTTAGCGAAATAACGAGCACATTCTGCTTGGAATAGAAAGAGTTCAGGGTTACATGAATTAAAACGTCACATGTGCACATACAAACAATAAACACACACACATGTGCGCACACACACATACACACACACAAACACACACACACACACACACATGCACCATACTCAAACAAACAACTATACATGATCACACCCAATAGTTAATTCACATTAATCACACCCACACAAGCACATTTGATACTGGCATATTAAAAAGGCCTATACAACAACCAACAATAATATTAATGTCAGACATATGAGTTACTTCTTTCCACAAATTTACAACATATTATTAAAATGCATTCTAACCACTTCCTTTCACACTCGACATATTTTTTCTCTCTATCTTCTTACTTGCTTTCCTTCTATCTTTTTTTTATATATCCCTATTTACTCAAAGTCCATACATTTAAATTTTCCCAAGGTCGCGATCTAAATTTAAAACAAAAAATGCCTATAATGATGGTCTCCTATATTGTTTAATCATCATTTCCGAGAGATTAATGACATGATTGCAAAAAGATATTAATGTCATTTATTTTGTGAAACATTTATAATCAAATTGATTATCATGTTTTTAAAAATTACATTGTATTATAATCATACTACACATTGCATTCAGTTATAATCATGTATCCAGCGTACACGCATGTCGTGTTTTAAGGGGAAGTACAGAAGATTTTCATATTAATTTCGCATCATGTAGTACATAAATCGACAGCTCCATGTATAGTTTTGTGAAATTTATTGTGGTCTCTGAGCTAGAAACCAATACTCTGAAAACCCCCTAAAACAAATTACACTGAACAAGGATGATGACATCGGAGGCTGACATTATCTCAGAAATGTAGCGATGTTCCTATCCGGAGTTCTCCTATTAAGCAGCATGTTATGACTGTATGATCTTGTTTATTTTTTTGAAAATGCAATGAAAAACAATATACCAAACCAAACGAATAGCCTAGTAAACATGGGGAAAATAGCTACAAATTATTAGCCAGAGACAAAGTGTAGTAAAGCTGCAGAAACAAAGAAAACCATGCTTTCTGAAAGACCTGCAATAACAACGACAATCCGCTATCAAATCATGTCGGATATAAGTAACAACATGAGAACGTAGGCCGTTGTTTCAACACGCCTTGCTTTGTATATTATATACACAGTGTGAAGACATTTTTATTGTCTGGATCCGTGTGTATGAGATACCGAAACGCGCGCGTTATTGGTAATGGATGTTCCGCATCCGTGCAATATTGCTTTCCTCCAAGGGTTCCGTGTAATGCGAATAACTATGGTTACACATACGACTGAACTCGTTAAAGATTAAAAGGCCTAAAAGACCAAATGCATCATTGCGGCTCCGAGACTCGAGGCCAAGCAGTAATCGCTCTGTGTTACGACGTCTTTTCGCTTTTAATTCCCAGTCTACCCCCATGATAATCCTATTACAATCGTGCCGAGATGGTAAAGAACGAGAAAAGGAACACAGTCATTTTGCCCCGCTGAATGACAATTAGAGAATGTTTTATGAAATTCTTGCCAATGCTCACTGTCTCCATGGCGACGTGACGTCACGGACCTTCATTACCTGACGACTGCACGATGCGACCAGCTGGACGCACGTACTGTAGAAGAGGTGTGTGTCCCCGAAGTTTTCGACACGTTTTCGACAAGTGCAATTCTACTCCAACCCCACCCATTTCCTTTCCTGTCTGCCGCTGAGTTCAGTGAGAAATAATGATACTAACGGCAAAATCGAAGGAAGTACTTTTTTTTATTGTTCTACATGATCTGCCGGCAGGCGACGCGTCGGGTAAAATTTATGAGAATAAACGCTCTACGCGGAATTGCAGATCGCAGACGAACCAAGTGCCCGCAGATCCGCTTATCGCGTTGTCGTATAAGACCAGATATAATTGTGAACGGCTAAAATCCAGACAAAAAAGAAAGAAAAAGAAAAGAGGGAGTTTGCGTTGTCAATTTGGTGGGTACCAGCGAAAGTAACAGGGTGGGATTGTAGAATTTATGGCTTTTGAAGAGAGCGATTTCATTACAGTTAAAGACGTTTATTTGCTCACACATTTCTTTGTTAAATCCAATCGTGCGCTTCATAATCAAGAAATGTTCAAGAAGAAACAGGTAAACAGATGTGGCATTATATTTCACAACTGCCAGTCACTCGAGATCCAACGGTTATAAAATGAAACAAAATTCATAATGAAATACTACTATGCCTTATCTTCCTCTCTTTCCATATTATTTATATTCACGTTTATATCCTTCATGTGATTCCCGCCTTGTGAGAATTCAGACGGTGTATCAATTACCGAGAAGGTGAACGTGCCGAATTTGATTGAATCGAATACCCGCTCCTTGCTTTAAAGGGATGGTATAGTATTGGGTGAGATGAGGATTGGGTTTTTAACTTTTTGCAAGCTATACCAAGAAACCACTTATGAAATAGTACAGAGCATAGTACAGTGGGAATTCAAAGTTTACTTGATGAAAATCGGGTTTGGAATGGCTGAGACATTCAAAAACAAAGTAAAACAAAGCGATCGTGAAAAAAGGCCGGTCCCACCTTTAATTAGGATCACTCTGTTTTGGATATTTCAGCCATTTCAAAACTAATTTTCCTCAAATAAACGTTAAATTCCTCTTGGAATTAGCTCATTATCTCACAAAACATGTTAGAAACATGAAGTTAGGTCTTAACCAAAACTATACCATTCATTTAACTAACAGTGGTGGATCCAGGCTTGGGCGCACCGGGCGCGCCCCCCTTTAATTTTTGTTAAAGCAAAAGAAATAAAAAGAAATAATGGGGGCCGCCCCCACCCTTTGATTCTGTAAAGGTGACCCCCCCCCCCCCCTCCCCTTTTTACGGAATTCCTGGATCCGCCCCTGATATAGTACGGCATTGTGAATCAACGTAAAGAAAAGATGTCAGCAAATTATCGGACTAAAAAAAAGTGATCATCTTTGTGCTTAAAGGACAAGTTCACCTTCATAGACATGTGGATTGAGTGAATGCAGCAATATTAGTAGAACACATCAGGGAGAGTTTTAGGAAAATCGGACAATCCGTTGAAAAGTTATGAATTTTTGAAGTTTCTGCTCAGTCACTGCTGGATGAGAAGACTACTACAGCTGATGATGTCACATGAGTACAACGATATAAAGAAAATGATAAAGAAAATGCAACATATTTTCATTTTTCCCGCATAATAAGAGAATGCTTGACTTCCCTCTGTCAGAAGGCAGGGGGGATAATATTCCCCTTAACATACGTCAGTGACAAGTCAAGAAAATGTGCACTTTTTAATAAAAGTAACATTTTGTGAAATTCTCTTTGTATTTTCCTTATACTGTTGTACGCATGTGACATCATCAGCTGTAGTAGTCTTCTCATCTAGCAGTGACTGAGCAGAAACTTCAAAAATTCATAACTTTTCAACGGATTGTCCGATTTTCCTCAAACTCTCACTGATGTGTTCTACTGATATTGCTGCATTCACTCAATCCACATGTCTATGAAGGTGAACTTGTCCTTTAAGTAAATTTTGGTTTAGTTAGCGGTGTCACGTTTTCATAAAAAAAAAACACCAACTCTCTGTGAATGTGGAGTGAAGTAGTTGAAGAGTAATAATGTTGAATTTCTGATTGTTTTTTTTTTTTGTACAAGAGTTTGTTGAATGTTATTCATGAATGATTTCTTTGTTTTTAATATATATTTGCTAATGATTGTCGACATGGATACATTAAAAATGATTTTAACTGCATCTCGCTGTAATAGTCATTCCTTACTTTCAGTGAAATGCCTTTTTACTATGAATGTACTCGATAAAGTTTTACGTAACAATTCGATGAGTCTAGATACAAGCTTGTAAGAGGCTTTACATTGGAATACTTAAAAAATATCTCTTCGATAGAGATCATAGGGTGAAGGCAGGTGGAATGACTTGAGTGTGAGGAGATAAGAAAGAGTATAGACACGGGATCGAAGTTACAAAACTTACAATGCGATTATTATTAAAGTTATTATCACCAATTGTGACCCTGCACCTCAAAACAAACAAAAAGTCAACTGACATGAATTTCTACTTAAGACCATATTCTGAAAGAGCAGACTTTGAGCTTTAAAATGATGTATAACTCAAATCAAATGGACTCTTCTAACCTATCTAAATATTGGAAAGAAAGCACAAACTCAGGAAAAGTGTGAACTGAGAAAAGAGGCTCTGAAGTACAGTGTCTATTCAAGCGCTTAATCTTTACCAAACCGTGCTGGCTGTGGATGAATGGGACAAAAAACAGGAAGTAAACCACCAGAGTAGTAACAATGAAGGGATTATTAGATTAAACTGAAATTAAGCATGCCTCATTAACACATTCTGTCCATAATAAATGCCAACTTTCAAAGCAATAGCACTATCCTTTCAAAAGTTATTAGAGTTGAAAGTGAAGAGTGTGGTCAAGGTTTTTCAGAAATGAAAAAGGGATTCTAAAGACATACCTAATCACACTATTCTACCAAAAATATTCGAGATAAGCTGCTAAAAAACACACTTTCCTGCCCGTTTTATGACACCAAATTTTAGCATAATGTAAAAGAAGACCCGCTCTTTCAGAAAATATGAAAAAGTCAAGTTCGACTAGGTTGACCCGTTTCATTTATTTTCAGTCCTCACGCAAAATCAGTGTATGCGACTTTATGTTCGTTTTGAGGTGCATGGTCACAATTTGTTTTCTTTTCTGGAATATTAAAGTTTATGTACTGATTATGTTTTTTTAATTTCTATGTATGTCATCAGTATGTTGATATCATAGAGTGAAAATCTTCCGTGGTCTTTTGTGTATAATGATTTTCCCTCAAATACATAATATATTCCCCTTCCGGCCCTGTTGCAAATGCACGTTAGCTTATAAAAGTATAGAGGGAAAGGACTTGGGTGCACGCCACGAGTCCGCCACCCACGAACTATACAGCCCACGAGTCATCTGCTCGTGGGCCTTGTTTGGCTACTGTCGGACTCGTGGACCTTATTTGCCTGGGGCCTCTTATGCGTAGTGTCGGTCTCGTGAGCCTCTTTTGCGTAGTGTCGATCTCGTGAGCTTCTTATGCGTAGTGTCGGTCTCGTGGACTTTGTTTGCGTACTGTCGGTCTCGTGAGCCTCTCATTTTTTTAAATTTTTTTTGCGTAGTATAGTTGAGTGATCCGCACCTCGTCATAGTTAATGTTTATGCATGTTTAACTCCCATTTCGTCACTGAAATTCTATGAAATCCCACTCACATACGGGAAAAATGCTGAAGATTCCAATAGAACCACAAGTTCACTGATAGATACCGCAAATTTGCAGCTATCGTCGTCAAACGCGAACGATACGGAATAGTTGTGCGCTAAAGAAGGGGCCCGCACCTCGTCACCCGCGCTCCCATAGACAAAGCACGTAAAAGACGTGTGCGGGTGACCGTGATTATACTTATAACAAGTATTCCTGATATGAATTTAAGATTTTCGAGAAAAACTGTTTGGTTTTCACCACAGTTTGCTTGGTTGTGGTAACCCTGCCAAGTTTCAAGCGTACTGAACACAGTCCCGAGCATAAATTTTTGTTCAGGGCGCTTGTAACAACTTTAAGCAGGGTGACGGTATTAGGGCCCCTGACGAGGTGCGGGCACCTCACTTTATCGGTCTCGTGAGCCTTAGTTGCGTAGTGTCGAACTCATGGGCCCGAATTCACGAAGGTGGTACAATTGAAACCATGGTTTAAACCATGGACAAAGACCGTAGTTTTGTATGGGGCGCCAAGTGCCGCATGGCCTATATTTCGTTACGAAATCAGTCATTTCGTCTACAAAATTACCATTTTGTTAACGAAATGGTCATTTCGTCGACGTAATGTTAACATTTCGTAACGAAATGAACATTTCGTCGACGAAATCGACGAAATGACTGATTTTGTATCGAAATAGGCCATGCGACACTTGGCGCCCCATACAAAACTACCGTCTTCGTCCATGGTTTAAACCATGGTTTCAATTGTATCATCTTGCGAATTCGGGCCATAGGCTTTATTTGCCTAGTGTCGAGGTCATGGACTGTATAACTTGTATAGGTTTGTGTCATCCCCCCGCCCAACCCCCGTCTTTTGCAGAGACCCTCCCGCTCTCCCGCTTTGAGACCATCATCTTAAAGTCTCCTGCTTTCCCTTCTGAGTTTGAATTTCTCCCGCTCTAGCTGCTGTGTGTCTCCCTGCTTTGAATATACCTTTCTGCCCCAACTTCAGTTTTGTCATTTAAAACAAGAGAGCATCTTTAATCCCACAGAATTCGAGCTCGTAATGCGCGCCGCCTACACGTACGTGGTCAGTGATATTGTGCGCGTAACTATCTCATGCTTTTCTCCAGTTTGCTAGGGGGTCCAGGGGAGAGAATCTGCAGTTCGAGAGACTCTTATATGTAAGGGTTGAAGTATCTTCTTTCCTTTTTCACGATTTTTCACTATCTGAAAGTCCAAGTTGTAATATGTCTCTATTTTGAAGACCAACGAGATGCAGTGTAATTGTTGCATATTTAGAACTATGTCTTGTTCTCGAATTCTTAATGACATCAAAATCTATGTATAGTCTTTGGGATGGCTATGGGATCTTCCCTTAAACGCCTACTGCTCGTCTTTCGTGCGTAAGAAGAAAGAAAGAAAGAAAGAAAACAAAATTGATTAACTTTACTCTTTTTATTCTTTTTCATCGTTAATTACTCATTAAAAAATACTTTAAAACCGTACCAACGTTTCGAAAAACCCTCGAAACAACCCATTAGACTGTATTATGCATACTTCTATAGCAAGCTTGTTCGCGTAGGGAACTTGCAGCCTAATGAAATTAGCACGTTAATTTTTAATCCTGACTCAACAGCGCGCTAAAGCCAGCACGTATCATGTGGGCGGTCGAATAAAAATCGCGTTTTGTTGTTGTTTAGTTGTTCCATGTCGTCCTTAGCTTGATACTGGCGTGCAGCCAAATAAAATCCAGTTGATTACCGCCTAAATTCTCGGGATATCTCACGCGCCGTGCGCTGCCAAAAGACATAGCAAAAGCTCGTTAGGTAGCGTCTTCCTGTAAAGAGCACGAAGTCATAATTCCTGATCTCTCTTTATCACGTACTGGGCTGTATGCGGGTCCACGCCCCCGCTTTATAGTCGCGACAACTATTCAGGTTTTGTTAGCTTTGAGCACGGCAGACACACATAATATTGATTTTATAAGTAAGAATGTATGGAATACAATGTGCTAGTGTGTAGGAGCGTGTAATGTGTGTACGTTGTGGGGTCCTGTGGGGAGAATCGGTTTTTGTGCCACGAGAAAAAGAAATCTCCCATTCTTCAGACAGAAATTCATACTACTTTGCAGAATATAAAGTCGTTAATCTACACTTCATGTTTCAATAGTTCTTGAACATGTAAAGCATGTTGAATGGGTCTGCTCGTAGACAAGTGAGACATGATTATACTAACCATGCATAAAATGACACTAACAGACCATGGACCCTACCATGGACAGACTAACCTACTGCGAGCACTGCGATATAGCAATATATATTCTCGGCTGTCTGATGAAAAATCATGAGGTCATTAATCTTGCACATTGTTTACACCTTGTTTAAGAATTTAATGGGCACTTGGCCATGCTGTGACAAGAACACTAAGTAATGGCAGGGCTTTCTGAAAGAGCAGTCATCACACTTAAAAGAAATAATACCGTATAGTCCATATCAAGACAAAACAAAAGGCTACGTCGAGTTAATAAAGTCGGACTACAGTATGTTCAAAACGCACGGAGAGCGCAAATCTCCGCCAGGGCCGTAGGGTCAGTAGACATAAAGGGCCTATATTTCTCTATGGAAAGGAGATGTCGCCGCGACTACCATGACTGATCAGGTGCGGCGACTAATGCGACTCAAAAGAATAATAAAAAAAAAAAAGCGCCCTCACGTACCAAGAGGGCGACTTCGGGGTGACGTCACAGACTTCTGCAAACAAGGAGACAACTGATACACCGGGGGGGGGGGGGGGGGCATTTCATGAAGCGCTTTGTCTGACAACTTTGTCGGACAAATTTGCTCCCAGCCAATCAGATGCAAGGATTTCAGTAGCTTGTAACAGTTTGTCAGAAAAATATCCAACCAAAACGCTTCATGAAATGCCCCCCTGGAGAGGTCGCCGCGACTTCTCCGCACAGTTGCGGAGATATCGTCGCCGATAGGTCGCCATGAGTCCTCGCAAGGTTGCTGAGACGTCTCGACAAAATAAGTCTCCGCGACGTGGCTGCAGCTGATGGAGACGTCACGGAGACATCGCGGAAATGTCTCCAAGACCACTTGGAGACTGGAAAAAGGTCTGAAAAAAAAATCGAACATGATTGATTCTCCCGCGACTCCCCGGAGACCGGGTTGGTTTCCTAGAGACGTTGCGGAGACGTCGTGGAGATTCGATTCACCACCTTGTCGCCCTCTAGTCACTAGCTGGCATACCCACTTAACGCCACAGAACCGTGCATGCATCCTTAAAACAAAATGAAACAAAAACAAGATAAAAAAAAAACAATTCTGGATCCGGATCATGATCCAGATTACCTCCAAAAAAACTAATTACCGGTTCCTTTTTCAATACCACAACCGACCCATCCTTGAAATATCGTTAGAGCCTTTTTTTTTTCTAACTTTTAGACTTATGTTTCCAATTGAGAAACAAACAAACGTTGGAAAGCATACCCTACTTGGCAGATGTAATTGTCGATATCATTTTTGACATTACTTACACACATGCATACATCTGCAAATAATAAGCCTACATGAAAATTGGCTATAAACACGTTTTTACTATGGATTAAAGAGGCGCGGTTTGTGCAAATCGCTGCATGTCTCACAATGGGCGAAGTTTGTTATTCCGAAGGTTCGTTAATGCGAAAATGAAATATGGTTAGTCATTCCCTACGTTCGTTATTTCGAAACACACAAATTTCGTATGCATGTGTACCCAGACGTTCGTTAATCAGAAAATGAAAAATGGTTCTTTAACCCGAACACAATAAATGTGGCGTTATTCTGAAGGTTCGTTATTCCGAAGGTTCGTTAATCGTAAAATCAGATTGTAAAGACCGTGCGTACTAAAGAGCCTTCGGAATTAAAGAACCTATCTTGATCGGATTAACACAACTTTTTGATTAACGAATTCCTTTTCATTTACGGATTGACGAACCTTCGGAATAACGAACAGTATTGAATTTTCGGATTGACGAACCTTCGGAATAACGAACTACAACCCTCACGAACTAACTATAACCCACACGATAATATTTAGAAATAGTGAATTGCGAGCAACGTGTGAACATAAATTACAGGTATGCATGATAATAATTTATGATAAATCGTAATAAACTCTCTTTTATCTACACACAAAGAGGACAGAAATGGACTGAAACGAAAAGTTAGTTTGATATAAATCAATGCCTTTGTAGTTCAACTAAACTAACGCTCACTTTTTGTGCTACGTGCACACCCTCTCCCTCGACATGTCTCCATGGCTTTTACGTCGAAATGGCGATGACCCCACAGGCGGTAAATCGACGATTTCGTAGCTTCCACGGCGTTATAATCAACAACAGAATCTTTATTGTCATCTAGAACGTCTTGTAATCGCTGCCGATAAAAAAAGACTCAGGCTAAATTTTCTCGCTCTAAGTGAGCGCTTGCCTGGAAAAACAAATTGCATTTCACAATCCCGCAATTGACCGATGTTTTGAACTACCATGAAAACGTACTTGACAAAGAGCGTGCTGATTTTCCTTTTATATGCAAACAAGGAGCGAAAAAAATTGACAATCTTATACTATCCCATAATATGGCTGTCCTCTTTGTCCCCTAGAACTAACAATAAGGGGTGTCAAATACGGTATTGTATTTCTTTCACACATACCATGTTTAAATCGGCAGGATTACTAGGATACATTTAGGAAGCTTGAGTTGCACTTTACGCATTTTCCTCACGGGCTGTGGACTGGCATTTTTGTCTTCTTCTTCATCTTCTTCATCATCATCATCTTCTTCTTCTTCTTCTTCTTCTTCCTCTTCTTTTTTCTGGATGTAATTGTGCGCGACTGATCGCGACGACAGCAACCGAGTCGTTTTCACTAAGAGAGTAGAAGCTTTCGAATCGTCTTACACGGAGGGATGATGACAAAAATATTAATCATGTTCACGCGATGCGACCCGGCTACAAAAACGCCATCATGTAACCAGAGCTGTTCCTACACATATAGCGCCTGAAATGAACCGTTATGGGTAATTTGAGTTGGCTTCATCCTCTAATTCCTCCCGCGCCATACCCAACCTCGTCCCCCTCTCTTTCTGTTGCTTCACATTATAAAAAAAAAACCACACAACCAAATGGTGACACACCTTGAATGCTGCGTGTGTCCAGTAATGTTAAGTCATTGATTAGGTGTATGCCTATATATACGTGCTACTTGGTCTTGTCTTTCTGAGGAGAAGGAAAAAAAAATCACTAAAATTAGGCTTTGTCTCAATTCGTGGTAGTCGTTACCAAACAACTCGTATATAGTGAACGCTCTCAGCTACGATACTGAAGCACATTCAATTCAGCACGCCTTGGAGAGTTAATATTCTATGGCAGCGGAGAATGTGTGTGTCCTTCAAGAGAATTACTACCTCAGAAAGTAAGTTGATTGAAAAGCGGCGACGTCTTATAAGGCGACGGATCGTGAACCCTCCCCCCCCAACACACACACACACACACACACACACACACACACACACACACACACACACACAATATTTTGTTTATGTCAATCTTTTATTTCTCTTTCTTTTTCATAACTATGAACGATACATGTAATATACAAATTTATTATTAGCAAAATAATACAGATCTCATTATGACAACATAAATTCAACATTCAATATCATGAATGAAGAGGAAAGAATTTGGTATAATTATAAAAAAGCACGCACACGCACACGCACCCATGCACACCAGGGGGGTGAGACGATAGTCCACATTGTCACGTGTCTGTAACAACTCTGACGTAATAATCCTGAAGTGTTATTGTTCATTATCAATATCAGCAAAAATTAAATATCTTTATTCTCATGGCAAATTTTGCTTTTTATGATGCATTCTATGAAATGCTTTCAACCTTGGGAACTGACTTATACTTAGAGCATTGCTCTAAGTTTGTTCCGTCATAATTCACATTTCTGTTGTAATAGACCAATAAATCTTTGTTCCGTCATTTACTTAAAGAAAGTCCTGTGGTGTCTAGTTGCTCTTATACCATTGCATTTTTTTAGCTGTGTTTTTATATTTCGAATTGCAATCTGATAATGTTGATGATATTCTTGGCCATTGATGATGTACCCTTTTTGGTTTTGTCGTGAAATAAAATTGAGGAATAGATTTAACCAAATTTAAATATACTATTGATGTTTCTCAGACACCCATACGAACCCAGCTCCCATCTCAGCAACACACGCACGCACACACACACACACTCACACACAATCACACTTACACGAATTTATATAATACATATAGGTGCCTATACTTATTAATGTGCAATGAAGTTCTATTCAATATCTACCGTCAGGTCTCGGCGTTATCGGGTTGTTGTTGTTGTTTTTCTCTGTATGCACCACGCGGACGCTTTCCCTGACGAGTTGCGGGGATTTCCGCCGGGCTGAATTCTAGGTAAATATGCCTATTCCTAGAAAGTCAAGAATAGTTCACAAGATGAACAGGCGATGTATATAGCGTAAGATTTAACATGTTCAGTGTTCTAATCTCAACGAACAAATAGGATACAAACATTAATAATTTGAGTCACGCATCGTGTGATATTCTTCTTCAAAAAACAGCAACAGTACACTCTCTCTGCGATATATATATATCTAATTATACACACACATATATCATATATATGTGTACATATGTTAATATATATAATATATGTGTGTGGGTGTGTGTGTGTGTGCGCGCGCATTCATATTATATCCTATGTTATCATTCTTTTTCTCATTTTTTCCCTCTTTTTCTCTCTCTTCCACCTGGAGTACGTGTCAAACATTTTGTGTATTCAGGAGTTAAGAACCTGCTTTGTGTGTGTGTGTGTGTGTGTGTGGGTGTGTGTGTTTTGTGTGTTTATGTGTCTATTGTTGTTGTTGTTTTTTTTAATAGAGAGAGGGCTTTAACAGCAGGTAAATGAATTATAAAGGAAATATGTTTTTGCTGATCTTGTTATTTCCTGTCTAGAAATTGTTTCCATGATTATATTTTCGGATGACTGAGAGAAAAAGTAGGTGCATCTTTTTATATTGATTTTATGAATTGTTTGAATACTAGACCTTCCAATAGACAAACGGATCAAATTTTGCTTAACACACCTCCGGAACTTTATTTCATTTTCGGATTAACACGAACCTTCGGCGTGACGAATCTTCGAAATATCGAACCTTCGGAATAACGCCACAGATGTTCGGATTGACGAACCCTGTTTCATTTTCGGATTTACGAACATCTAGTTGTCCCTATATGTATGTGTTTCGGAAAAACGAACTTTCAGAAAAACGAACCTCCTTTCATTTTTGGATTAACGAACCTTCGGAATAACGAACATCACCAGTTAAACTTGGGTGATGGGACATTTGACGTGTAAGTGGATATTATTTTCAAAGTGAACAAGTATTAAGTTTTTCGGGCGTGATTACAGTTGTTAAGTGTATTTGATTGATTTTATATGATTCCTTGGATTTTGTTACTTTTACATGAACAAAATTTGGCAAATATATATAAAATACACTGTATATAGGCCTATTTAAACATAATAAAAGTAGCAGCACACATGCGTTTCGTGATACAAACAATTATGTGATAGGGGCTTATCATTATGAGCAATATAAATTGCATTCTCTTTCAACGAATTTTTGTTGGGTTGCATGGGTTGACAAAAAACAAAGCAAAAAAACAACAACAACAAAATAAACAAACCAAAGCCTGAAAGCGTGACAACCCTGTGGGAAAAAAAAAGAGGAAACTGTATCTACTATTCTTAACAATATCATTATTGTATATCAAACACAGCAATCGTTCCAGAACAGAACCCTGTTGAATTTCGACATTAATAACAAAGAGATATAGGAGAGTTTCCATCATCAATAGAAACATATTGTTACCGACCTGATGGGCATAATTTTTAAAACGATGCCCCGCATCCTGTAATTAACCAATTTATGGAGTAAAATATAATAGTCGATAGTTTCGAAAGCTTTACTAAGGTCCATAAATAAGGCAATTATAAGATGTCTATTTTTCGAAAGAGCTTTATGACTTTATCTAGGCTAGTGTAGATTAGATATTGAAAAAATCGGTAATTTTTTTTTCAAAAACCAAATTTGACTCCGTTGAGAATCTTATATAACGACAAAAAAATCTAATCGTTTCTATACAAGTTTTTCAATATCTGATATGCGTGGCAAGAGTAAATGGGCCTATTATTGTAACTAATGTAGGATCATCTTTTTTATCGATTGGAATGACCTTTGCTGAATTTAACAAATCAGGACAGCCTCCGGGTCAGAGATTGAAAGGTAAAGAATGTTCCTTTTGATGAAACTATTCATTAGGTATCATTTGCTCTAAAAATTTGCCATCTTATTCAGATTTCATTTATTTCATTTCCAACAAAAATGTAATTACAATTAAACATTTAAATATACATAACGACACAAAATCAGTATAACAGCGTAATAAGGGAAAATACTGTGAATTGTAGCACAACAAATGTTATTGTTAGTGAATTTTATGACTATACCGAATCAAAGTTGTTGGAAATGGAGGGGGCTGCTGAAAAGCAGTGTCCTGTAGACTTTTTGGATATGATATTTTTGACCATTGTAAATAAAAAATATTTATTTCATGTTGGCCTGTTGGGATAAGACATATTACATCCGAGACCAAAAAAATGACAATAGTAGTGACACTTATAGACCAACAATCCATCAAAGAGCCGCTCACGGCATTTTTTATATTATAATTAAAAGCTTGTGCAATTTCTGTCGGGTTAGTTGTTTGACACAAAGATCACAATGAAAATAGTGATAACACAGGATTATTCAGGAAGTGCCGTAACGCAGATATGCAGATTCAAATCACACACAATGTCACACACAGAGACAAATCCGTAAATACACACATAAAGCCAACACAAACCGACACCCGATGGAAAGCACACACACACACACACACACGAACGCACACACTCACACACATATGGAGACAATAGGGAAAGAAAACCAATCCCAACACGTAAACCACGAACAACAGTAATAACGGTAACAGAAACTTAATCAAGCAGACGTAGCCACAACACATCTTGTTCTTTTTTTTTTTCTCTCTGTCTCTCTTTTTCAGTGAAGGACGCCAGAATAACAGATTTGAGAGGAACGCATTTTCTGTCCCTTTTTCGCTGGAAATTTCGCGGGGGGATTTGCGTCCTACTTTTTTCAAGAGGAGAAAACTGAAGTGGCGCAAAAGACAAAGCGCTAATATATAATTCCGAAGGCCTATTTGGCTCGGCCACATGATTGGCAATTTCCGCAGCGGCGAGCGGGAGAGAGTCGACATGCACTTTTCCTTCAAGACAGACGCGCAGACGATATAGGCAATCTGACGGAGGTGTTCGAATACACACATTTTTGTCTCTGTGACCGTGCGCTTGTCTCCCGAAGGCCGGGGGACAGTAATCGCTATAATCGGGTTTCGGCGAGTGACACATATTACACACACTGACTGATGTCGGGGAAGTTATTTGCACCGCGAGAATTATTCATGATGGCAGAAACCCAGTCTTTCGCTGCCTCCTAGCAGCTATCATGATCAATGTCATCTTATCTGTTTGTGGCATCTTTCTGGTTATCAGCAAAGAATTGTCATGATCATCATTGGACAAGGGTTGTGTCGTAGTCATGGCGTAAACCTACATGCACCTTCATCACGAGGGAGACTTTAGCTGTCAGCCCATGGCATGATCTGTGTTTGCGTGTGTGGGGGGGGGGGGGAGGGGGCGTTGAAAGATTATTTTATGTTATTTTTTATCTAATACGAAACAAACAAACATGCATACACTGTACATTGTGCTATCAATTATATAGGGCCTTTTCTAAAAGGTACAAAGCGCTTTTATTATAAGAAAGAATACAAAAAAAAAAATCATAAACTTACATTGATAAATAAATAGACAAAAATAACCACGTGATATGTTATATAGGATTATTGAAATAAGTGGGGCTTTTAATGCTTCCGAAACAACAAATTGACGATTCATCGTTAAAACGAATAGAACAATAATGCTCTTTTCGAAACAAGAAAGTGATTATCACAATCTGGTGAGCGAAAACAGCCATTGTGTTTGGCTATATAGCTTTCTATTGGATAAAGGTAAACGGTTCTAAACATTTATCGTTCTGCATGATGATAAGCGTAATACAATGAAAGACTAAAGTATGCACAAACGAAAATTACATCAACGTAGAAAAGTGAACTGAAACATGACATAGTGAAGGACTAAGCATTTTTTAAAATTGAAATTACTTATGAGCTTTGCACAAGCCATTAAAACGAGCGAAGAAATCAATTATACCTTCATAAGCGATTTAATATCACCCTGCCTTGATTTTTGGTAAAGGGGGAGATTTGTTGTTCTTCACGATAAATCATAGATTATGATAACTACATCGTCAAATGAGAACAATTAAACATCTATTCAAGTAGGAATCATTTTTATAGTAAATCTAGCTCAAGTTTGTCACGTACTTTGTCCGTCAGCGCATTATATAGTCTGTAAATATACTATTCCACCAAATCAAATCATATCTGATCCCAATTCAACATAACGAAATCAAGGTATTTCTACTCCATTTAAAAAATAAATGAATAAAACGTAGAAACCGGAGGTGGGTTGAAAATGCAATTAGGATGTACATTAATAATACGCAATTCAGTACAATGGAAGAGCAGATATCTTACAATACCTGTCTTATTAAGGTTGATTCATCCACGTCTGCTATATAGAACGTGAAAGTGATGTCGCATCGAATGTCTGTTTATCGACGTTAGCCAGTCTCAAATCCAACGCAAATCAAAATATGCATTTCCACGAAATCTCGGAATATGTCTGAAGTGAGACTGAAATTCATTTTGCTGTCGGGTTTTGTTTTTGTTTTTGTTTGAAAAAGCAAAACAAAAGAAACCTTATGTGCCTTTTATGATCGCAGTGTTCCTCGTATTCGATTCTAGGCATCCCCCGGAACTCACCCAACCGAGCTAGGAAGAAGGGGTAAAAAGTGAAACGTGAGAAGACGAGCTTATCTGCGGAAATTACTGCATCGTCGTTGATCAATATT
This sequence comes from Diadema antillarum, assembly GCF_040938485.1. Taxonomy (NCBI): domain Eukaryota; kingdom Metazoa; phylum Echinodermata; class Echinoidea; order Diadematoida; family Diadematidae; genus Diadema; species Diadema antillarum. The sequence goes on from NW_027272257.1 coordinate 89,721, forward strand.
ATAACGTAAATGCAACAGAGCCAAAAATGCCGATCTTGCGGGCGGCATTTCGATAACCTATTTAGTCTAGTTTTTTAGCGGAGATAAATCATTGTTGTTGCCATAACAATAGATACAGCAACGTTTTTGCGCGTTTGATTACGAAAAAAAGAGAGAACAAAAACGAAAAGGGTTCGCTGTAAAAATGGGCGAGGTAAAAATGCCAGCGGTAGTAATGTGTAGGGGAAAAACGTCAGAAGTAAATATGTTAGAAGTATAACGTCAGAGCTAATAAAAATGTCAGAGGTATTGGTGGAGGCCAATGTTTATTTATATCGAAATTGGAAATCTTTGTGTGGTTACTGGTTTTGGCAGACACATTTGATATTGAACATATTTTTCTCCCCATCATTTTCTTTTGACATTTTATCTGCAACATTGAAACTACTGACTTTTAACCTATAGCTCTCTATAAGTATATATATTTATGTTTTATATATATATAAATATATATATATAGCCTCTCTCTCTCTCTATTCTATATATATATATATATATATATATATATATATATATATATATATATATTAAAAGTATATTTAAAAATATAAATATATTAAAAGTCAGTAGTTTCATGTATGTATATATATATATATATATATATATATATATATATATACATGAAGCTGAGGAAGGCCTAAGGTCGAAAGTTCCTACTACCCAGCTGTCATCGTGCGACATCTATTGTCTTCATGTCACAATTGTAGATATATAATCATACACATGTATTAATGTATATGGACAGTATCCAACAGAAGTGAGTACACACCACATAAGCATTTGAAAATTTGAATGTAATTCCTCAAGTTGTTGACTTTAAAAAGGACCTAGCGTGATAGGAATTGAGGCAATCACTAGTATTCATAACCTTAATTATGAAATATTATGCATATTTCACGAAAATAGTGGCAACAAAAGTGAGTTCACCATGTGTAATATTTGCATTGAAATATGATCAAATCTGCAGTTTTATGGTCCCAGCATTTGCCATAATTTTCCTTAGCATGAAAAACATGTTGATATTACATTGTAATGACCTTGAGTTTGTGTGCCATGCATGTAACTGCTTTTCTGAAAAGTTAGCAAGGGAGTCAGTTGCATGTTCGATGATTTCTCCTGACCACACTAGTCACACCAGTAGTAATGCACAGAGGAATACAAGAATTAAAGGAGTCAAAACCTGACCACTCCAAGAAGTCATCAAACACGAGTGAAACACAGATAAAAGAATGCAGAGGGGCATTATAAGGCAGTGCCATGTCATATCAACATGTTTTTTTTTTTTTTTGCTAAGGAAAATTATGACCAGTGCTGTTGACCATAAAACTCCAGATTTAACCATGTTTCCATGCAAATATTACACACGGTGTACTCACTTTTGTTGCCATTATTTTCTCAAGTATGCATAATATTTCAAGATTAAGGTTATAAATACTAGTTTTCTGTCTCAAGTCATATCATTCAATGTCATTTTTACAATTTCTATGAGACCTTTGAGATAAAACAAACAATTAAAAGAATTACATTCAAATTTTTAAATGTTCACATGGGGTGTACTCACTTCTGTTGTATACTGTATATATATATATATATATATATATATATATATATATACATATATAAATATATTTATATATATATATATATATATATATATATATATATATATATATATGTAATTTTTGTCTGTTCTTGTGTATACTTTTATCTTTGGCGGGAACTTAGTACCGCGTGCTAGAAACCATTCGAAATGTCCTCGACGTGTTACCTATGTTCCATATCGTTTTAGTTATGATACAAAAAGGCAGCGCTAAATGGAAACCACGTGCTATCTCTTCAGCGTCGAGTATTGTGTCTTTAAGAGCACTACGAGCCAATCCGGTCTTATTGTCAGCAGGTGTACGTGTGAAACTTTTATATTCATTTCATTCATTTCATTTCACACAGCATGTTCACATGCATGTTTTTTTATTTTCATTTCCAATCAAACACAGGTAATACACTTTGACATGATTACATATATTGGAACATAATAATACATATTGGTTCTTAAAAGAACTTCATGGAAATGGAAATTGAGGGGCTGCTGAAAAGCGAACTTGTAGATTGCAGTCCCCTCACTTACGTTACATTACTACAATACATTAATTATATATGACTTTATAACACAATACAACGATACATGTACCGTACAAGCTATTCATTGAAAGTATACAGTTTTCATTCAATCAAATCGGATGGTTACATGAAGTACAGTGTATACGCTTTCACATGTATACACATACACATAGACATAGACATAGACATACACATACACATACACACACACATACACATACACATACACACAAGCACACACACGTACCCACATACACATACGCACACACACGCACGTACACACACATGTATGCATCCACATACATTGTGCACACACAGAAGAGAGTAGGGAAAGAGAGGGCGGGAGGGGGAGAGGGGGAGTGTAGAGAGAGCGAAGGGCAGGTCAACATTCTCGATACAGGGTGAAGAAAAAAGAACAACAATTCCAAACAGTCAAACTAATCATGGGGTACATATGAGCTAATCAAATATTTCTTTAAATTACTAGAGAATGATTTCAAACTAATGGAATCTTTTATATTTTTCTCAAGGGAATTCCAAAATTTTGGGCCACTGTAGATAAACGTGGATTTTGTAAATAGAGTTCGGGTAAGGGGCAAATGATATTCATCTGTTTGACGAGTGGGGTATTTATGAATATTTTTATTCTTATCAAACATATTTTCAAAAACTGAAGGAAGTGACTTATTATACAAACTGTACATAAATTGACCAAGGTAATAATAATACAAATCCCTTACTTTTAAAACCTTATTCTCCACAAATAATCCGTCAGTATGGGAATATTTGGAGGTATTACATATTACTCGAAGTGCTTTTTTTTGTAACAAAAATAATCTATCCAAATAAGTTGAATGTGTATTTCCCCATACTATAATTCCATACGTTAAATAAGGTAAAATTAACGTTGAATATAACATTAGCAACTTTTTAACAGAAAAACAAAACTTTACTTTATTAATTACACCTATGTTACTGGAAATAGTGCGGCATATACAATCTATATGCTGTTTCCAAGAAAGCTTACTGTCTACAGTTACACCAAGAAATCTAACAGAATAAACCTGTTTTATCACTTCATTTTCAAAAATTATATCATGTGGCAATTTATCAAGGGTATTACTAAACAACATCACATTTGTTTTCTGCAAGTTAAGCGATAATCTATTTGCTCTTAGCCATTGCATTATCTTGTTCAATTCTATATTCATGACATCAACTAATGTATGAGGATTTGAATGAGAAAAGAAAAGATTAGAATCATCTGCAAATAATATAAAAGAAAGAACATTTGAAGATTTGGGAAAATCATTGATGTAGATAATAAAAAGTAACGGCCCTAGTATACTTCCTTGTGGAACTCCACAATCAACTGAGCGCAAAGAAGATTTTTCATTGTTTGTACAAACAAATTGTTTTCTGTCTTTCAAATAACTTCTGAACCACTCCAAGGCCTTCCCACGTACACCATAATGATTAAGTTTATAAAGGAGAATGTCGTGGTTAATCGTGTCGAAGGCCTTGGAGAGGTCCAGGAAGATTCCTGCAGTATGTTGAAACTTATCAATTGCTCGAGATACTTTTTCAGTGAAAGATAATATTGCATGTGCTGTGCTATGTTTCTTGCGAAATCCAAATTGATATTTTGACAAAATGTCATTTCTATTTAAAAGATCTATAACTCGAGAATATACTATCTTTTCTAATATTTTAGATATATTAGGCAAAAGAGAAATAGGTCTGTAATTATTAAATTCTTCCCTATTACCCTTTTTAAAAATTGGAACTATTTTTGATATTTTCATAACATCTGGTACCTGCCCTTGTGATATTGATAGATTAAAAATGTGAAACAAAGGATCAACAATATAAGGTATTATATTTTCTAACAGTATATTATCAATATCATCATAACCAGAACTTCTTTTAGAAGGTAAATTATGAACAATATCTAAAATCTCATATACTGTTACAGGGGGGGAAAAAGATTGAATTTTGATTACCTACGTCCAGATAATCATAAAATTCTTTAGTAGACAACGGAATATTTGCACAAAGATTCCTGCCAACAGTTGAAAAATGTGAATTAAATATTTCTGCTATCATACGTAAATCTTTTATTTCAAATCCATCATTCTTAATTTTAGAAATAAAATTTGTTTCCTTATGCTTATTCAATGTTTCATTTATCAATTTCCAAGTATTGCGCATATCATTTTTAAACAATTCTAATTTTCTCATATAATAATTCCTTTTTTCTTTACGCAATACCATAGTGAGAGTATTTTTATATGCAGTATACTTATCATACATACACACACATGGTACATACAAACACATGCATACAAACACATACACAAACATACACGCAAACACACACACACACGTTCATATACAGACGCACACACATACAACGTACTCATACACATCGACGTCATAAGGGGACTTACACATCTATCAAATTAAGGAGTCACATCAGTCTCTCCAAAGGAGCACAGGAGTAAAATAACCTTATGTTCAATCTACAATCTTAGAATTTGTACCGTTCACCAATTTCATTGGTACTTTCATTCCATACCTTTCTTCTCAGCATTCGTTGCATAATCAAATTTCCATCTTGTTGCTTTAACTTGATCTAACTTCACTCATTAAAGTTGATTTGACACTGATATAAGACAGCACTTTAATCTCTCTTTTACAGTGAAGAGTTGGCATCTGTTTGTATAATTCATTTATTATTCCTTTATTTATGCACGGTACATGCTGTGTAATAGATCAGTTCTTTTGCAGGTCCGTGTGGAAGAACAGTAAAAGTTACAAACAAAATCTCAAATCCATTATTCTTGCATCGAGTTGTTTTTATTGCAACAAATTGTCCTACGTCGACGTACATAAGCGACACACACCAGCGCCGATTATTTAGTGTTTTATTCAGTGTTTTGTGATGAAAAAAAAATCTAGTCTAGTGGATAGGTCGCCTGACTAGTCACTGCTGTTACTGAGTAATCAGGAACCAACCTGAGTATGTTGTATCCTATGATTTTTTTTTTATTATTCTATCATGACTACGTCTAAAGCACTAAATGATCAGTGGTTTATTTCGGTCGATCTATAAGGCAATTTGTCAATCAGTTGCAAGAGTTCAAATTGTATTCTTAAACATGCACTCTAACCACAATGAACTCGGGATTCTTCTGCTCTACTTTTTGAATCAAATTGTCTTGTTTCAAGATGAGTGACGATGTCTGGTCAAATTAGTCCGAACCGTTTTCTCACTTTCAGAATTTGGACAAGTTGATTTTTCTGGATATCTACAGCGACAAGCATGCAAGCAAGCAAGCATAGTTACGATTTAGAAAAAAACACACCAATAAACAGAAATGCCTTGTTTCAAGCGCAGTGTGAATATAATATCGCATGCGTGGTTGTCACAAATTCAGTGAACAGATAAGAGATACTAGTAATGATAATGTACACTAAACAAAGGAATCTACAAAGACATCACTTGTTAATAAGTACATTCTCTGATACAATAAAAGTAATATTCAAGACCAATTTCAGATAAATAAAAAGCAGCGATAAAAGGAAGGACCAGCTGGAGAAATAAAAACGTTTAAGGAAAAGAAATACCGGCAATATATCCCAGACGGAATTATTTAATTCCAAATCCAGAAAGAAACGACTGAAGAAATGAAAACTGGATGAACGTTCGTTTTTCCAATCAGATGAATCTTTTCAGCGATAAACGAAAACGTTTCCTTTAATTATTTTTAACGCCCTCAAGTTACCTCCCTCTTCAACTCTCTCAGCCACATACTTAGAGAGAGAGAGAGAGAGAGAGAGAGAGAGATAATGATACTAAAAAAAAAGATGAGATTTATGCCTATATGAATACACACTTTCCTCATTTAAAGACACAAAAAAAAATGGATTTGTCAAATATGAAAAAAAAATCTGATGCTTTAAGGGACGAGCAATAAATAAGATTACTTTTTCTCCGTCATTTAACGCGCTCAGAAGCGTGCGGATTTACAAAACATCAGCGCAAACAGTTTTTCCCAAATTATTATTGTCGGACGATGTAGTGACGTGAGGAAGATCGATTAATGTTGCCTTAATGGATTTGTTTTTTTCCTGGTGATAGGGTAATTCATGTATGCATGTACTATATATGGTCGTAAATATCATTTTCGCTGAAACGGGCGCGGAACAATTCAGCTCCCCTTTCACTCGCTAATCACTTACTATTCACGTGCGTCAGCGAAGTTATTTATTGCATTATCGGGAATGCGCTGTAGAATTTCTACGCCGATCCATACCAGCGCGTATAGTGCTTACACTGGCTCATTCACTTATTTATATTTTGCCGGTGTTGTGATCATTAAGCTCGATATGCGGTACTCCCTCGGGCTATGAAAAGCAAATTCGTTTACGCCAAGTGACGTTCACGTTGTATCCTGTTATGTGCGGTTGGGAATTAAATGAAATGGATATCAAATGTGTCTTTGTGAGTGTCAGCGTTCGTTGATTTGCCCGCGTGTCTGATGTGCTTTCTTTGACTCGACGCTGAGAGAGTGCAGGTTAATCCATCAGTGAATAAAACAAACAGCAAAGCAAGACAAACGTGGCATATTGCTTGAAAATACAATACGATGCTGAGATTATTAGTGAGAATACATCCAAGGCTATTACATTCAAGATGCAGTTTAAATGTGCAACTGAGATGATACAAGTACATTGTGCTACCTGAATATTTTAACGACATGTGACGTGAAGCATAATGATTATTGTTTATCGCTTTGGCCAGCTTTGCCGCGATTAACGACTGGAATAGAGTTATCTTTACAGGGATGGTTTAATAGTTTTGGTTGAGATGGGCTTCATGTTTCCAACTTTTTTATTAGGTATGAGAAACTTCTTATGAAATATGAAAGAGCATTATAATTCTAAGATGAGAGTTTTGAAATGGCTGAGATATCCAAAGCAATTAAGCAATCATATGATAAAAGATAGAACCCAGCTTTTGTTAGGATCGCTTTGTTTTATTTTGTTTTTGGATATCTCAGCCATTTCAACATGGGGAGATGTAAGGGTGAGCTGTAAACGGATGGTCGACATCTATGAAGTAGAAAGGGAACTTCTGTATATTGTTTGTTTGTTTTTTTTTTTTGATCATCACGAAAAGCCAATGCAAATCCATCCGTTATGTAATATCATTACATGCATTTTATGACTAATTTCTGTTTTATATGGGATTCATAAGAACTCTCAGGATGAATTTTGTCTATCTTGTCTATTAAGCACCAACTTCAAGTGACATTCCTTACAGTCTTGTGGGATTTTGGACAGCAAAAATAAGAGGAAAAATATATGTGAAAGGCGAGAGGCATTATAGAGCAGAAGCTGGATTCAAGACCTTTTCACAGAATTCGAGCACGCTGATTCAGTTGAACTCGGTTCCCAAGCGAAATTCCTAGCCCAAGAGCAAATAATTTCCATAAACAAGATTTCAGCTCTTTAATTCATCCAGGCTCTCACTACATGATGGTAAGTCCACACTGATTTCACCCGATAATGAGAATTGGGGCTGCAGAAAAAGAGGTTTAAACACATTATAATCACGCAATGTTGATCAATTCTAGATGTTTCTATGTTCATTTAATTTGGTTTTTTGTATTTCCAGATATTTGTACATGTGCGTTCACTAAGTTTTTATATTCACCTGTATTATATGTCTCAATTTCAATTTGTCATAACTATTTATTTTTAAACGAATAGATTCGTTGTTGTTGTTGTTGTTGTTGTTGTTGTTATTTTTGTTCATGTTCAAGGGATTTTAACCAACAACAGAGCCCTGAGGAAGACCGGAAGTTAGTCTTAATCTGCATGATTGTATAACTTGAATTATTATTCTGTTTGTTTGATGTGTGTCTACCTTATGTTGTTTTGAAACTTCTTTGTACATCTTATACGGTTTATATTTGTATATCTTATGCTGATCAGGCCACTCTGTATAAAGATTTGCAATATATATATAAAAAATCAATATGCCAATCACTTGTAAAATATGCAAATTAGGAGTTTCTAAGCATGCTGCATAGTATTCAACAGCATATCATTATCTATGTTTATATCTCAGGGGCGGATCCAGGAATTCCGTAAAGAGGGGGCGCATTTACGAAAATAAAGGGGAGGCGCACGCACCCCTCCCCCATTTTTTTCTTTTTATTTCTTTTGTTTCAACAAAAAATAAGGGGGGGCGTGCGCCGGTTGCGGTCCTCCCTGGATCCGCCCCTGTATCTATTTCTGCAAGTGGCAATAGTAGGTTCGGTGTCAAAAGAAATCCTGTACAATGTCAAGGTGTAAAGAATCAACTAATAAAACAAAATTATGCAAATTGGTATCCAGCTGACAAACATGCAAGAGGTTGACTGTGTTTCGGAATCATAAGGTTTTCCCATGACATCGTAGTCGGGGTCATCCCACAAAACCGACACCCACGAGTTCGACATTGAAAATAGGTCCATGAGTCATACAGCCCACCAGTCATACAACCCGTGAATTCGACACTAGGCGAAAACGGTCCACGAGACGTACATTACATCACGGGACTTAGTGTGTCGGTCTCGTGGGCCTTGTTTGATTAGTGTTGGACTCATGGGCTGTATGACTTGTGGGCTGCTTTACTATGACTCGTAACAAGCACCCTCTTAACCTGGGTAATCTGCATGTTAACTAATAAAAAGCGACTCATTTCCGCTTGGGAAAAAATTGCATGAAAACCGGGGACAGTCAATAAAGAAAATGCATCCCATCATCTACTTTAGATATCATGTACATTTTTGCCAATTGTATGCGTTATTTTGTATGAAACTGGCGAACTAAAGTGTGCTATAATGCTATATCAATTTTGATATTTATATGATAAGTTACGAGATACTTTTATATGATTCTTTTTATCATGTCTTACAGTCTACGGCCTAATGCTAAATTTGCAACCATATGAAAGTCTTTGTATCTTTAATGTATAAAATGAATAAATGCAGGTTCAGATTCTTTGTTTAAGAATGTGTGTGTGTGTGTGTGTGTGTGTGTGTGTGTTTGTTCTAATGGTAGATTGTTGGTTTTTTTTTATAAGATTAGGCCTACTCTGTGAAATAATTTATTGAAAAAGAATCGAAAACTGGAAGTTTGTAGACGGTTTCCTACAGGAGAGACTTGTTTGGCAAAATTCAATTTGTAATCATACATTGTATGAAATTTGATTTTTAAATCAAATGACATAATCCACATGAAAGGATCCTGATATTCAATTCCGGTCCTGTGTGCATGGTGACTTCTGCTGATTGGACTTGAACTTCACATTATACATTCAGGATTTGCTTTTTAATAGTTTGTAATCATATGAATTTTATTTTGTGACCTCCGCCCCTCAAAATATCTCTTGCCTTTCGTATTGTCATTAACAACAAAGTTAAAGTCAGCTGAAATGAGCAGTGAAATACCAAATGGAATACATATTGCCATTTAATATCCATGTGCGACAGTTCAAAAAAATAATTCCACGCCTTTTCATGCCAAACTCTCTATATCCTGGAACATGTTGAATATCATGGTATCATACCATAATATGTCACTCCATGGTTTTCGAAGGAAAGAAAAAGAAAAGAAGAAAAAAAAAAGAAACAAATCAGCACACGCCTTCTATCTCGGACGACCGAATTTACCATCTGGCAAAAAAAAAAAAAAAAATAGAAATAAAACAAAATGAAAAAAAAAAGCACCTGAGCACGTGATTCAAACGAGCGGCATGATCAGTGAGTTTGTACGCGCGGCGTCTTTGGTGAGGTCACGTGGTCGAGTTCCGACAAGTTTGACAGGTTTCAGGGGGCAACCCGCAGTTTGGCGTCAAATTATCAATATACAGCACACACCGCTGGTGAGGTCGGATAGTCATAGCCAATCAACTCATATTCATTTCACACACACACACACACACACACACACACACACGCAAAAACCCATATGTAATATATATATTGTCTACTTGGGTGTTAATCTCCTAATCTCATCGTTGTTCTCGCTCTCCGTGCATACCAATTATGGTAATGGAAGTGATAATAATAAATGGGTGTCATTTCTTATCTATTGGCGATTCAATAGATCATCCCATTATCGAGTGTTTTTGTACGGACTGAATAAAATGTTCAACCATACATGTTTTTTTTTTCTTCTTTTTTTTTCTCTGTGTGTAAAGTCTAAAGGTGACTTCCACATGAAATGTTCCGAGTAATAAAACCCTTTGCTAAAACCCGTTGTCACTTACATAGAGTCGTTTTCATTCGGGAGCTGAAATATTTGTATACCAAGAAAATAATCCCTCCACCGCGCCATTATATGGTTTACTGATGCTGCTGATGAAGCTAATGATAATGATGATGCTGATAATGATAATAATAATGATGATAATGATAACAGTAATAATAATGATAATGATAATAATAATAATAGTGATAATGATAATGATAACAATAATAATAATAATTACAACGATAATACGCTGTACTTTATCCAGGGTAGCCTCTTCAGTGTTATCCCAGAGGGCCCTGCCATTATTATTACGCTAGCGTTGCCAGGTAACCATGCATATAATATAGGGTGCATACGTTGACCACGTGATCCTCAATGCGTTCAAAAAGGAATTATAAAAGAATTGTCTCTTTCATTATGCTGAGAGGCTCACTGAAACATGATTGACATGGCTGTATTCATGCAAAAAGAAAAAGAAAAAGAAAGAAGTGCATCAGAAACAGTAAATAAAGGTTTTGTATGTATATTAATTTATATTGTATATTATCATTCTATATCATATATATGTATGTTTATATTATATATATTCATATTATCATTCTATGTTATATACATGTATATTTATATTAAATTCTTTGTATGTATATTTATCTATATTGTATATTATTATTCTATATTATATATATGTATATTTGTATTGTATATATTTATATTATCATTCTATGTTATATATATGTATATTTATATTATATATATTGTATATTATCATTCTATATTATATGTATATATATATTCATATTAGATATATTGTACATTATCATTCTATATTATATATATGTATTGTATATTACAATGAAGCCCTTTAAATATCCTTTTCTTCTGCATTCTGAAACTGACGTCATTCCAGTATTTGAATATCTGGGCTCATTCTACATCTTAATTGGATAGTACAGCTCATTAAAACAAAGAAAGAAAAGCAAATAATGGCGTACTTTCTGCCAAGTACTGCAGGTAAGGCAAAACACGACAACATGAAATACATGTCTATCCTTGAATGTTTTAATTACGAAGATGAACATTGTTCACAAACCGTAGTCATGGTTACATGACAGTCATGCCAACATGAAGCAGCACGTTAGCAAAAGTGGCGCACGATATCGCATCAATAATGCACGTAATGTACTTGTACTATTATTTTGCACTATATAACGGCGTAGAGCGTAACAGTCACGACGACAAAAAAGAAATGGTGTTTTTTTGTTTTGTTATCTCGTGCTTGTTTGCTTGTTTGTTTTTCGCTGCTACCAATGTTAGACATTGTATAGCGAGAAGACACTTAATGACCCTGTGACGAGATATGCTCATCGAAACTTACAGTGACTATTCCGACTGAAGGTTTTCGTTCCAAGATAGACATGTTGGTAGCCTAAACCATGCTAAATACAGTAAAGCAAACACACACACACACAAATAAAAACCAACTCAAGTAAATTGCAGTCGATAGAATGTGTACAAAGGGGAAAGAAACCTAACTGATGCTAACCTATAACTGCTCATTATTTCAAAGGCTCGATAGTCCGGAGGTTCGCTAATCCGAAACATACAAATTCCACCAAGAGTTCGTTAATCCGAACATGCTTTGTTTGTGGCGTTATCCGGAAAGTTCGTTATTTCGAAGGTTCGTAATTTCGAAAATAATATCAGGTTCATCATTCCAAAAGGTTCGTTATTCTGAAGGTTAGTTAATCCAAAAATGAAAATTAAAAAAAATGTAAGGACAGTATGTATACGAACCTTCGAAACTAAGATACGAACCTTATTTCGTTTTCGGTTTAACGAACCTTCGGAATAACGAAGTATAACCAGGAATCTAGGGAGAGCCCCCCCCCCCCCCCCCCACCTCTGAAAATGTCCCCAAAATTCAAGTTCTACACTTTTCTTTTAGAATAATGTTGTCTCACATTCCAACTCACTGGGATCTTTAGATTATAATCTTCCGAAACATCACATTCCTTCCTTCACTAACCCTTAATGTGAAATTCCCACCAAATTTGTACAGGACACACCGTATTTCCATGGGATGTGGTCGATATTTACCAGACTTCCTCAATTTATTTCCGCACTCCCAAGGTTCACATTACGATAGAACCATGATGCGTAGTAAGGAAAGTGTGACCAGGGAGATGTTTTGGAAGCTTCAGGAATGGAATATTTTAGCAATTTTTGCTAATCTAGGTATTATGGAAAGTCTATGCAGTTTTCATCGTAACATCATATAATGAGATGCATTAATCGTCGTTAAAAATCCTTATTTTAAAACTAGTAGAAGAAGAAGAAGATAAGATTCACTTTAATGATAGGATTAAGAATTATGGAAAGAAATGAATTACGATGCAATTCCACTTCGCGATCACGCTATCGTCAATTATACACACAGCTAAGTACACTGATAATAAAAACTCCAGAATTGATCAATATTCTCCGTGTGGATTGAGTGAAAGAAGCAAAATTAGTAGAACACATCAGTTAAAGTGTGAGGAAAATCGGACAATCGATGCAAAAGTTATGAATATTTAAAGTTTTGGTGTTGGAAAATGTTTAAACTTAATCAAATTTTAAAAAATACCAATTCTTTTCATCCTATCTTACTAAAGTAGGCCTATACTGCATAATGAATTATGAATATTGGCCAAGCGGCGATAAATTGAAGTTGCTTTGATGTCGTGGTGGAAGCAGTTTGTAAATTCTCAATCGGCATTTCACACTTGGTACTGTGCCGTCCTTTTCCCTTGAGTGTTGTTATCTGAGCAATTTATCTTTTCACCAAAACAAAGAAGGAAAGACATATTATATTCAACAGCAAGACATATCGATATCGATACTGTGAAACGTGAGATAAAACGCACCCAAATTATGCGCGTGTATAATGTTTTCTTTATAGTCAGTAGTATTGCCGTGATTCAGAGGAGCGATCATCCTGAATGGCCGCCATTTTTTTACGATCAGACAGTGCAAAATATCTACATTCGAACACGATTGATGTTAAAACCAGATCAGCAGAGTTATTAAAGTTTCAGCAAATCAGACTTTTAATGAGACAGTATACTGGAAATTTACAGTTTCTTGTGTTATTATCCAATTAATTATACTAAAGCAAATGAGTATTGCAAAGTAGCTGGGGTTTATCGATATCGTGGATTACCAGTACTCACTTCGGTCTTTGTACTAAAACATTTTTCAGCTGTCTTTGAAAATATTTGTTGTCGAATTATTTGCTGCTGCGTACTACCCTTTTCCGTAATGCGTCATTACATGTACTGCTAAGTCATTGCAACGCAACAACAATAACAACAAAACGATGTGAAGAGTTGTGAACGACTCATCAAAAACTGCACGCGTATACAAAAAGTGACAAATTAATGTGGTGTCGAACTACGTTATAGCATGGATGTAGCTCCATGGTTATAGCTATATTTATTTCGGTGTTTCGCTAACACATGCGGAACACCATGATGCCATGACGTAATGTTGAATTTCAGGTCCAATTTGATGAAACCTCTGAAAGTCTAACATGTTTGTCCAATTTCAATACTCATTGACAATTACTTGAGCTTGGTGAAGAATTGTATTTTAAGTCATTGTACATGTACCTGTATATACTGCTTGCGGGGAAGAGAGGCGCTGCCATTAATGTGATTTACTGCTGTCTATGGTAAGAACGTTCAGCCGCCAAACGAGGCGAACATGTTCTAGTACAATACGGCGATTTGATTTAGCACAATAAAGGTGGTTTAGTGAATTACGCTTAATACAAACATACGTGATAACTTGTACACAGTATAACGATACACACGCGAATGCGTGGATTTGATATCTACGAAGGAAGTGATGGTTCTCTCGAAATTGTCGTTCGGGGAAAAAACATCTGTATTCAAGTATCTATTCCTCTTACAGTATTCTATTTACACATTCTTCTTTTAATTGGCGTCTGGTCTCGATATGCATGTTGGCGTAAGTGGCAGCACATGAATAACATCTGTTTCTATAGTATTTACAGGTAGTTAGGCGTCGTCTGTAAACAGTCATCTCTCGCCGGTAATGTGGCGTACCAACCCTAAAATTTGCTGAGTTGTGATAGCGCTAGGTAAAACAAATTACTTCTTTTTCCTGTTTTTTTCTCTTTTCAGAAGCTCCATCGACATCGCTGATGTTATGTAGCTCGAACGCTACCCAATATGTCGCGAAAATAGATTTAACAATATCGGGCGAGTGCGGGCATTCATGCACGAGTCTTGTTCAAACAAGGACGCTGAAACGGAAAATCAATTTAGATATAGATTATATTCATTGGCACGAGGCCAAACTGATTATGAATACAATCCATTTCAAAGCTTCGCCGAGGAAAGAAAGAGAGAAAAGAAGAGAAAGAAAACAGGACGAAAAATGTTTCGGCGCGGCTAGATCTGAGTCTGTGCCCACCGAGGGCATTATATTCTCTATACTCTTTGTGGCAATCTGCTAGTATTTCCTTGAGCTCCACCCACCCCTCCCTCGTCCTCAGCAACTACCCCCCCCCCTCCCCGAAGCACACACACACACACACACACACACACGCACGCACACACATACACACTCGCCAAATTGCAGTTTGTATTATCATGGATCGTAATGGCCTCGTAATTACGGCGGTGAATTTATCCATGAATAACTCATAGGTCGGACGATGTATAGTCCATAGAGATAGGGGCGAGTTTCACATTCATTTCTGGGAATCATTATGATATATATAAGGTCTCTTTTTTGTTGGATTACCCTTTGCAATTCACGTTTAATGTGTTTTATGATATCCATTCCACTTTGTGTGTTATCTGATTGTGCGACTGGGGAAATGGTATCATAAAAGAGTTCCGCATTACCATAACAGTAAAACCATAATCCCAGGCGAGGTATTCTACAGTAATGTGCTACTTGATCGTAACAACCTATCGTGGCATTAAAAAGTGAACCTAAGTACTTTACATGATGAACGTAGCACAAAGAGCAGACGCGCAGAATCATGCCGGTAATAATTATATCCTGCAAAAAATGCACTTTACCGCTGATAAAACTAAAACAGTGATAGACGCACAAGTCATAAATTATACACACATAATTATTACAATATCTGAATTTACAACAGTGAGTGCAGTAGGCCCTATCTATTTTATACTTACTTTAACCATTATGACCCGAGTGCAATTGTTGCAATACCATCACACACACGCACACACACACGTAAAATGTTGCACAATTACTCCCATCAGACAATAATGCAGAAATAGGCATTATTACATAATCACAAATACAGTTTAGGGGAAATGACCCGTAGAATTTAAATGACTCAGTTGGACTTTTTTTGTCATCAAGGAGAGAGAGAGAGAGAGAGAGAGAGAGGAAAAATAAAGAATCGGCAATATTTAGTCCCAGATATCCGTATCAGTGTGGGAACTTGACGGACTACGTGATCCACAGTTAGATACGCAATATCAATCTCTCATTAAGATTACCCAAACCACGAACTGAATATTTGAAGCGATCATTTAGATAAAGATATGAGTAAGAGTACAATGACCTTCCATCCGATATAAATTCTGTCTCCAGTGTCGATATTTTCAAATCCAAAATAGGTATGCCGTAAGGTTACTGCCCACTGATTCCAATTTTTTTTTTTTGTGAATAAGAAATAATTGCTTTCTTTAAATAATAACAGGTAATATAAGCTATGGGTTGCAATATTATCCGTCTTTTTTCCCTTGTATCGTTTCTTTTCATTATTTGCATGTATCATTGTAATATGTGATTTTTTATCAATCGATGTATTTTATAGTTCATATTTTATTGTATTCGTAATTTTGATGTTCTGGACCCCATGGAAGACCAGCGATGTCAAGTTCATCGCTGAATATGGGCTATTCATGCAGCCGTTATGTTTCATACGGATAATAAAATCCATCGGTAATCAATATCTTAACTGATATGGTTTTAATGAAAGTAAAGTACCCGGTATCCACCATTCCATAAATACCATACCATACCATACCATACCATACCATACCATACCATAAATGTATATATGCAGTATTTCCTCTTATATTTTACATATGCTATAATATTCTTCGTGACTACTGGCTACTAATATAATTATTACGAGAATCAAGAAAAACACTGAAAGTTGCCGAATGTTGCAGATGTGATAAAATATGCTTACAACTTTAAGAGAAAAGTGGAAAATAGAAACAGAAATGGTGCATAGATACATGTATATAATCTTCTTTTCAAATTTTCCTTTAGCACGTGCAAAAGGGTATGAAACTTAACAATGAGGACTATACATGTAGATATAATACATGTATTACAATCAGGGGTCAAAGCATTCATTTTTTTGCATAGGTTGATATCGGCCGGAAGGTATAGGCGTGGTATGGTATTAATAGTGAGACGAAACGCGCAGTATAAATACGCCGCATAAGACAAGCATATTCAAGGACATGGAAAGTTTTATTTATACATATATACACTTACGTGTCATTCGTCTTTCTTCGTAATTGCGAGTAGAGGATGTTATTGCTAACCAAGTATTTTTTTTTCCTAAGCTGAAGGCTAGATAGTATGGTGATAGCTAGCCACTCAACGGACATGGCCAGAAAGACCGCTGCAATCTCTGCTAAACAGGAAAAGACAGGCTTCCTTTAGTTGCGGTCAGGTTTAAAGTGATATGAGATCACATTTGTAGATTAAAGAGTAATATATTGCTCTCGAAAGAGAATAAGATTGAGCCAAGGGTGCCGATCCAAGGGGGATAGGGTAGTTGCCCCTTCCCCCCCCCCCCCCATGAAAATACTGGGAGGGCAAACATATCATTCTGCCCCCTCCCCCCACAATAATTTGCGAGATGTGAAAATTTTCTCGCTCTTTTGAGAGAAAAATGTTCAAATATTTCACCCTATAAGTAAGTGTGCACCAAGCTCGCTGAATTTCAGGTCTGAAAATGCAAAAAAAAAAAAAAAAAAAAAACCCTCTCATGTGGGAGGAGGGGGATACCCTCTTAAGCTGGCATTTTTATTTTTTTGTTAATCTTGAAACAATTAGAACCTTTTCTTGTCCTTTTTCAACTTCGGCTCAGCAGTTTGAACCTCAGTTATTAGAATTTGCATAAATGGCGTAGTAGATTAAATATTACTTCCAGGAGAGTAAAAATGACATGATTACATGAAAATGTGTAAAAAAATATGTAATTATAATGATTTATTATGTCCATGGCTTACTTTGTGCCGCAATTATTTTAACTTTATGGCCACATATGAAGTCAATGTTTGTCATATATAGGCCGAACTTTTGTTTGTGTTTGGAAATTACAGAAATTAAACAATGAAACAATAGATAAACAAAACCGACATAGAAACCTTATATAAAAAAAAAATCCTTCATAGCAAAAATAAGAAATAGCAGAAGGAAAGAAAAAATATACCAGTGTGATTGATATCGTTTGTTTGTTTGTTTGTTTGTTTGTTTTGAAGGGGACTGCAATACACAAGCTAAGCTTTTTTGCAATTCCCTCCTTTTCCAACACTTGCTTGATTAACCATTATTTAACACAAGGTTAATTATAATTCCGTATATTTGTCTTTAAAGTTTGATACAATATCATTTAAAAAGATTATAGCAATTCGCGCGCTGCTGTTAATATTTCAAATTATTTGTAGTCAGATAATTACGTTATCTTTATGATTGTGTGTATATATAGCCTATCAATTTTTGTTGGAAATGGAAAATGAATAAAATAAGTAAAATGGAATAAAACAGATACAATATCACCTTCTCTGTGCTAATTTGTCGAGGTGAGTGCCGAGTGGGGAACTGAGGTTTTTACTACGTGGTTCGTGATTAATTCAGTGAAATCAACTATTGATGAGTAAGGTTATGATAACTGACACGGATTGATAAAGCGGGGTTCCCACTATCGTGCGATCCATTGCGAACGCCACGATTGGACATTCGTAACTGATCGTGGAAAATTTGTTGAACTCGTCTGAAATTGCACGTTTGGATACGAAGTTATGCGAGTCAATATGTGTTGGTACGCTTGGATGCGATATGGTCATGATTGGTCTATTTCAAGCTATACGACCTGTCACGATCTGGTCTGCCGTTCAAATACGATCCGACAGGATTGTCCTGATTGAGTTCACGATTGGTACCGATCTAACATGACCATTACGATCAGGATCCCCGATCTGGTACGTGCAGCAACGTACTGATACGTTCCAATACGAATACCGCGAACCAATACGGGCTGCTGAGATAAGATACGATATCTTTTACGATCGGGATCAGAAGCGACCCCCATTTAAGGCGCGATTGGACCCGAATGGGAATATTATAGTCCGGGCTGACGATGGATTTCATTGTTTCCCTTAAATTATGCAGAGTGATTAGACCTATTAATTTTATCCACGACCATTGATGATGGCAAGGCTTGACAGGTTGACTATGATGACAACGTAACCTCTGCAGTATTGCTAATGACGATTATGTTATCAGAGAGAAAGCAGCACCCAGGCCAGCCATAACCTCAGATATTCCCTCTTCTAATATTAAACGTAAAGAAATTAATAGATTATTAAAACGATAGGCTCACCCTCCCCCCTCACAAAAAAAAATGAAATAACGAACCCAAATACATAAGATCAGATGATTGCCCCTCTTCCCCAGAAAAAAAAAAACCACCAAGACAAAATGACCTTTCTCTCCAATACATGAAGAAAATAATTATATGATGAAATGGAAGCTAAGAAAGAGGATGGGATCATTTTGAATGTTATGTAGCATAGTATTATGTGTTATATACGCTCGATATAAGAAAGTTGGCTGAATGGATAGTATTGCTTACGTGTTCGGTTTCATATTCGCAAAGTGCATGTATCATATGCCTTTTTATTTCAAAATGTTGCTATCTCATGGGTCATTAAAAGTTTGGTTTATTCGGCTTGATTTAGTGTTTTACTTAACAATGTTTAACATAACTGATAGACACACAAAACAGAAAAGTGACTCCCTAATCAAAATGATGTCACTTTTTAACAAAAAAGGAGGTTTTACGCAAAATTATTTCGCAGGGGTATATTGCTACACTTATTGAATAACTACCTGTGAAAAATAATAAGAGTGATCTTCATTGTCATAATCATACGAGTGATCTCACATCCACGACAATTGTCACTTTTACATTTGCAGTAATAATGAGAGTTGAAAATAACCATTTTCCTCTAAAATTGTGCTCTACCAAACATACAAAAAAAGACATTGAAAAGTGTCAAAATAGATGTAAAGGGGTCAAACGATGGCTGATGAAACAACAACTCTTAATTACTATGTACAATACACAAACAGCAGGATACTGCACCCCCCTCCCCCCCAAAAAAAAGAAATACTCTGTAATATACTTGTAAAAATTAACCATTTGCCTTTGATATGTACCCATTCAAGCACGATTCATTAAATATTCTCATCTTTGTACTGACGTTAGTCAATACGTGCAGACATACAATTGCCATTTTATTTTTGCTCATTTTTTGTTTTTGTTACAAAAGTTATCCCAAATCCTGTTTTGTGTGTCTGTATAATGGTAATAGCAACTCAAAAATGAAAACATCATTAACATAATGTATGAAAACATCTATGATACAGATTTCATTTTATGAAATCATTAAGAAAATGATTTTGATAATGTACCTTAAAAATTACGACAATTTAACCCCACACCGTCATACAATTTACCGTTTGGAAATAATAATCTAAAGATGCAGGCTGCCACCTATCAGAATACAAAATAAATAAATTTATGAGTAAAATAAGGGCAAATGGGCAAAAAATAATAATTATTATAAGCGGAAGTGAAGTGAAAAAGTCGATCCCGATCAACACGATTAAGAAGCACGATTAGAAGAGATTTGCTGCGTTTGGATACGACCCTAGACGATCTGATGCGATGATCACGATCAAAAACTAATCGTGTTAATCGTAGAAAATTTTTGAACCGTCCAAAATTTTCCTACGATTAACGCGATTGCCACGATTGACCTTAAGATCTGATACAATCTGATAAGACCATCACGCTTGCTGCACGATTAAGACCACGATTTCAATCATGGCGCCAATCGCGATAGTGGGAACCCCGCTTAAATGAATCACTCCATACACGACAAGCTGATTCCATTTTGCTTATTGTCTCTAACCGTCATCCCTGACCACAGAAGGACCATTAGACCATAACAGCCGAAAGAGACTCATTTCATAAAAAACAGTGATTGGTTAGCCGTATATGTATCATTATACACACAGTCGTTCATTATCATTTTATACTAGTCCAGAGGCCAACCAATCGCAGTCCTGCCACGTTCGGAATTCCACAATGATTGACCATTCGTAGCTGATCGTGGAAGTTTTGTTTACTTCTCAGTAATGAAATGCATCTTTAGATAGATATATTTTGCATTATACGTTATGAATTGTACTTCTTGCAGCTCGTTACAATTTAAATAATTTGTCACATGTATACTTTGTATTATGTATTTACCTTTCCTTTCGTTGATTCGAAATAAAGTATGATTGAATTGAAATGGAATAAGTTACAGGTCCTCCTTCTTGGTCAAATTCTTGAGAGTACCATTATTATAGACGGCACTGCTTCTCGTGAGGAACTGTTAGGAAAAGGGTTTCCTCATTTCACTTTTCAGTGAAAGCAATTATTGATGTTTTCTTTCTCTCAGCTTTCTGGGTATATAGGGTGGTCTCCTCTACCGGCTCTGACTGGACTGGGTCAGGCTCGAGGGCGCGGCAACCTTGTCCTTTCCCTTCATGTCTCTGGTACACATGATTGGCATCCCTGCAAAATTACCAGCAAAAGCAGGTTGACAGCATAATTAATAATACAGATACTCTCTACAATCGTGTCCGGCATCATAATGGCCACGCAAGAACTCGTACCAAATCGTTTAAGAGTCCATGAAAAAGCTTGACTACTCGTATCCACTCGCATCTATACTCGTATCAATATTTGATACATTCTAGTGAGTTTTTCGTGCGCATGCAACGTGCCCGACAAGGTGTAACAGATCGTAAAATAATCGTCATGATTGTGGGACAACTCAACAGAGCGCGGTATTCATTTTGTCCACGGTTGATTATCATAGCGTAATTTTGTCACATATTGCCTTTGTTTTTTCTTCTATGTTTTTGCTATCTGGTTGATATGTGTACTTTTGTTTTGATTGTAATGTTTTTGAATATATGTTTTTTGAATATATCTTTTTATTGCGCAGGGCCCCTTGGTTGTTGGTAGAGCAGTTTTTTTTTTTTTTTTTTTTTTTTTTTTTTTTTTTTTTTTTTTTTTTTTACTGAAAGGGATTACTATGATTTGGAAGCACAATTAGATACGATCTGTAGCGTTTTGTTACAATCCAAAACGATTTGATGTGATAATCACTATTGCGATTGACAATTGATCGTGTTTGATCGTAGAAAATTTTGAACCATCCGAAACTTTTTTACGATCATCATAATTGACACGACCGACACCAATTAAGATCTGATAGGATTACCACGATCCACGATTAAATCTGACAATTTATACGTATGTGCGTATAATATCAGCGATGTCTCTGAAGATTTATTTTCAGCCGTGCAGTACACTGACTAATATATATTTGAAGATGAAATTACATGAATTATTATTTACAATGGAGGTGTTTTTTTTTCCACTATGAAGACGATGGTTGAACATATAGGCATGTAACGGATTACAACCATTTTCCACTTTTTTTTTCAAATCCTTACATTTATTATACGCACACACTAGACATGAATTGAACTTATATACTTTATGTTCTTGTTTCATTATACTTTCGTCTGTTTGTTTCCGTTGTTTGATTTTGATTTCTAACTTTTTTTTTGGGGGGGGGGCATGGGGAACAACAGACATCTCGTGACATTTGTAATGAGATTGAAATGGGTATAAAGCCTTTTTAAGATCTTAGAATAACAACCACACGACAATTCTGTATAATATTATACAACACGTAATATTCCTTTCCCGTTATATCAAGTTAGTTCATTTTACACAGGCGTTAACCTTTCTCTTCCGATACATTGCACTTATTTGTTGTTGTTGTTGTTTTTTTATAAAGGCTCGTCTTGTTTTGTTTCACTACATTCTTTTGTTTTGTTGTGAGAGAACTGTTTATGAAGGCCTTGTGGTCGATGTTGTTGCACAAGCTTCCATTCACGTTGCCATGCAACGTAAAACCTATGAAATATTATATCGCCGCGGTAACACCGACTACTACCCTACGTGGTACATTACAAAAGCCCTAATTGCACTGCTCTTCGACGCGTCGTAATACTGCCTGTACGCTCTTGCGAAACCGATTTCAAGGCAGATCAATAGTTGTGACTGGTT
This sequence comes from Diadema antillarum, assembly GCF_040938485.1. Taxonomy (NCBI): domain Eukaryota; kingdom Metazoa; phylum Echinodermata; class Echinoidea; order Diadematoida; family Diadematidae; genus Diadema; species Diadema antillarum. The sequence goes on from NW_027272257.1 coordinate 112,684, forward strand.
GATGTGCGCCATGAAAGAAGTATTCAGGCCAGTGAACAGTGTGTCAGAGAGAGAAAACCCGTTTAACGTCACTTGTTTGTCCCTTGGAAAGGAAAACGGCTTACTCTCATGATTGAATTCCATGTGACTGATGTATTATTCCTCGAAAGAAAAATCCAAAATTTATCTCTGTTGTTGGTGTTTTTTTTTTCTTTGAGGAGTCTAAAAACAGACCCAGATCAATAGATGCGTACGGTTGCTTTACCCTATACATCTTAATGTAAGAAGTACTCAGCCCAGCGTAAACTGTATCAGTGAGTACAACAGTCTGACGTCACTTGCCCCTTGTAAAAGAGCTCTGCACGATTATGGAACGACTTACTAACGTGGTTCAATTTTGTGTGACTAATGTATAACTCCTGGAAAGAAAATTCCCAAACTCTCCTCTGCATATTGTTTTTTACTTACTTCTATTTTTTTTTTTTTTTTTTGGCGAAGTTCAGCAACAGACTAAGTGCTAGATTCTAACAATATAAGATCAACTTTCCGGACAATATCGTGAGAAAGATGTGACATGACATATCTATCGATCATGCAGAATTCATGTCATCCGTGTTAATACCCGAAAATTCTGTTTGAAATGAAAGAAAAGTTCCTATTTTACAGTCACATGAGTAGTTTAAAATTAATGTCCTTGTGCTACTGAATAAAATAAAAGAAATATAAAAGTGGAAAGTATCTCTAGGGCGTTAAGGTGAAATTAAAACACTCTTTGGGGGATTTAAACAGATTGCAACTGAAAACGGCTGCAGATGAAAATGATGAATCCAAATTCCAAATGCTTGCTAGGGGGGACCATCGCTAGCAAGCTGATAGAATGACACTTTGTCTCAGGTTATTCACTCATTTTTTTTCTCCCCCCCCCCTCCCCTCCCGCCCACACGGGGTGGATTTTGCCTGAATGTTGTTTTATATCCTCATATTTTCTTTGATTAAAATAATAATAAATGTTTCTAATATTTTGATATGTTTGTAACATGGTGTTGTTTTGTTATATATTTGTAATATATTTTGTAATATTGTTAAATGAAATCGCAATATTAGGTGTGTACAGTGTGTAATTTTGTAATATATTTTGTAATCATAATCTTGTGAAATATCTAATGAGATCACAGTATTACGATACGGTCGTCAAGTATCCGCGCATGAGGGAGTCATTTTTTCCTTTATCTTTCCGACTTCCACTTCAGACTTCTGGTCCCACTTCCGGGTTTCATCAGCTAACAAGCAAGAAAGAAAGAAAAAAAAAAAACGGTCTTCAGCGTACCTACTGTAGTTCTGTAGGGTGCCACTTCCGGGTTTCTTCAGCGCAAAAACAAAGCCTTACCGCGCTCACACTTCAGCGTTTCTATCTATTCATTCCGAGTGCCACTTCCGGGGTAAAAAAAAAAAAAAAAGTGTGTGTGTGTGGGGGGGGGGGGGGGGGGGGGGGACGCAAAGTGGTGACACCTTATGTATTCCTTTGTATGGTGCAAAAAAGTGCCCTCCCCCCTCCCCGGTTCCGCCGGCCCTGTAATTTTGATTTTTTTCCGAGACAGAGGACGATGGAGATGAGCCGCTGTGAGAATCGCGATGGGATTCCAAGAGCGCATTAGACGTTTCGGCGGAAATTAACGCATCTTGTTAAAGTTCTCTGATGAAGGAACCCATGGTGCAGCAATTATGTATTCGTCCTATCGGAAAAAGGAAAGGACATAGTTAATCATCTCCCTCACACCCCCCCCCCCCCCTCCATCTCTCCGTCTCTGTCTCTTTCTCTGGTGTAATGACTGCTCAATAGTTGATCTGGCACTAAAATTTTAAACTGATATGGCAGACGGTGTTTTCCCTAAACGCGAACACATGACTAAAGGGCACAATATTGCCGCTCATCTTCTGTATTGGGAGATGCGGAAAAACGGAGACAAGGCGCTTAAATTATGTATCACAATCGATAAGCCCTCTATCGCCGATCAAGCCACTAATCCCCGGGAAAAAAAAAACAAAACAAAACAGGGAGAGTGTATCCCGTATTTCTTTTTATTATGTTGTAGCCCTGACCAGTTATTGACGGAACCAACAGTGACTAGGGGAGGGGGGCGGGGTGGTTGTTTCCATTTCATACGGTGAAAAAAGGTGACAATTTACATTTCAATAACTTCTTTATTGCCGCGTCTGATTTGTATATTTGATTGAATTTTTACCTTTCTCTTTGACTGTTCTCACTCCATTTATTAACATTAGCTTGGAGCATGGTGTGGAACAGTGTCGAAATCATAGTGTCAAAACTGCGGGAGAAGAGAACCATGGTCTCTTTGTGCAATAACTGTGATAACATCAGATCAGGGGAAATAACAGTCCGCCACGACCATTTAATACGACAACGGTCTCTTCCTACGGATGGCGATGGAGATGGTGATTTGAGGTGTGTATGTGTGTGGGAGGGGCAGAGGGATGATGGGTATACGGATTTGTGAAGACTGTACATTCTCTCTCCTTCCTTCCGCCTGCATATTGGCGATCAGGAAATCAATGTCTTTGAAAATCACTGAAACAGACTTAACAAGCCACATGCTACTGGCTCACGATA